>NC_047665.1:85060353-85168108 GCF_011762505.2 Arvicanthis niloticus
ATTCTAGTCTTAACATGATAATAGGAGAGGAGAAGGATATTGGATGTCATGTATGCACTTGTGTCTGACCCACAAACTTTGCTCCCTCTTTCACTGCATATTCCCAAGGGAATCTTTTCATTGTTCAATTTGTGCTATGCCATTTGCCTTGAACTTGAACTTTCTCCTAAGTGGATAAAGAAAGAGCTGGTAAGAGATGTCAGAGTTCTCAATGTCTGTGATCAAAGCCCACTCTCATTACTTCTATGAATAACCTCAGGGAAGTGGCCCAGACCTCCTACATCCTTTGTTGAGTAAAGCATGAATAATGATCAGATACCAGAAAAAAAATTGGGATAATCCAGTGCAAATCTCTTGGCAGCTAGTATCTCTAGAACAAGTTAAGAATGGACTGGAGAGGACATGAAGGAAAGGAAGGACTGTCCCCCAAAATCTCATGTGATAAGTGGTTTTTTTTTTGTTTGTTTGTTTGTTTGTTTTTTTATCAACAGCTTGATTCTATTAGAAGCTGGCAGAGATGTTAAAAGGTAAAGTCTACTGAGAGATCCTGGAGGACATTCCTCAAAAGGGTCAAGGAGGATGAATGATTTGCTCTTCTCTGTGCTGCCTCTATGACCTGCTGCCTCCAGCCAAAGACCTAGAGGACAGAGGTTCCAAAGCTGTGACCTCAAGCAAGCCTTCTTCCTTCATAAGTTGATGAGCTGGGGTATTTGCTATAGAAACAGGAAGCTGACCATCACAGAGCTGCAACATGCATAAAACCTAGTATTTGCAGACCTAATTCTTAGACAATCAGGTGCTGGCCTAACAAAAGAACAATGACAACACGGTAGCCATTCATTTTCATCTGTGGAATATATGTTTATATTTTAACAATTAACAAGAGACACGATTTAAGTGAAACACAAAGTGACCAGGAATGGCAATTATCACAGCCACTAACATACCACATGATGTAAAGTCACCTGGGGACAATGCAGAAAGATCTAGAAAGTACTTGTTTGAAGCCTTAAAACGTGGCTGTTCCCTAGTATACAATAAGGAATCACCTTGATCTACAATGTGGTTCTGAAAACATAGAAGCCAGACACTTTCTTAGGAAGATGGGTCCTGAACAGAAATAACAGGGCCAGATTCACTCTTACTATGTTGTGATGCTACAAAATTCTCAAATACTTGTTATAGCACAACAACCCAGTGAAGTAGATGCCCCATTCTATAGATGAGGAGAATGAGAACCCAAATGTGGCCAATATTCTCACTATCAACTGAGTGAAAAAGCTGGATTATGACTCAAATTTTTCTGAATTGCAACCAGAGAATTTAATACTCATAGTAGGACAGGGACATGAGCTAACCCACTGTGCACATTAACAAGCTACTCTTTCGTTTGTAGGAGACAGGAATGACGGGGAGAGGACCTTTATTTTGTACCTTACTGGGTCGTCCCAGCCCCCAAACTGTACAGTCCCCCTCAGTCATGTTTCTACGAAGCAATTTGAGGTTTCAATGTCCTGTAATGTCAAGCTGCTGAGCAGGAAAGGAAAGCCAGTTTTAACAATGCATCTCGTTTTTCACCAAATTAGTACCAACACACTTAGGGATGCTAAGAGGAAAGTCTAGCTTGTCAGCTGCTGGCAAACAGACCCATCAGTGTAAATCTGTCGTGGATGGGGGTAGGGTATTCCCCAGTGCGAGGCTGTTGTTCTTAGCTAAATGGTGGACAAAATTCAGTCTCTTCTCTCTTGGTCTCTGGTTCTGGAAGAGTCTGGCACTACCTGCACGAGGCTAAGCTCTTTTCTGGCGTAGGCTCTCTTGTGATTCTTTGCACTTAAGGAGCCTGGCTCTGAGGCTGTGAAGCGACAGGGCCACCCCTTCTTCTCCCCAGGAATAGAAGCTGCCTTATATCAACTGTCTACCACCATGGACTCTCCCTCCTCTCTATTTACAAAATGGAAACAGATGAATTCAATCAAACATAAGCCCCCGAATTATGGCTTCCTTTATACCTTGTGGTAAAGGAGTTTATACGTAATTGGAACATGATTTTCTCCAGTGGTTTCAAGTTGTTCCCAAACGTAAAAAGGAACCTTTCAGTTTGGGAATGGGATGGTTCTGTTCAAACCAATCCATCATGCCTCTGAAGGCAGAGGGTGGGTCAACTGAGGGAGACCAGGAAAGCAGCTGGTGGGTCAAGGCCTCTGTGGCTCTCCCCAAACCCACATGAGCAGGCAGTGGGTCTGCATGCAGAGAGTTACAGAGTGCCCTTTCAACAGCTGTGAGGGCTCTGGAAAGTGAGACTGTCACAGTTGGTGTGGAAAGCCATTGACTGGCCTAAGCACCCACCTACCCTTAGCACTACAGTCTCTCTTACTGGATTACGAGGTACTGAGGGAAGCCCTCGCCCTCTTTCAGGTCAAAGTGGATCAACATTCAGACTCCACATTTTACAGATCCTGCAGATAAAAATAAATTAAAAAACAAAAACAGCAACAGGAAAAATTCAAACTAAAAACCCCAAGTCCCCACCAACAAGCATCAACTTCCACCAGAAAGCACCCTAGTCACTGTGCATCTATGTTTACACAAATCTTTAATGAAATCAACACAGACAACAGCAAAGACCACTTTACACTTGGCATTTTAAAAGTTGGATTTGGAGCCTGAATGCTTTTCCTAAGTGACTCTTAACAAAGCCCATGGGTTAACATGTCTTCAAAGCTTCATCCAAATGGGGCAGCCAGATAACAATCCTGCAATTTTTAGGTAAACAAAAGCAAAAATTGTGCTTGCCTCCAGAATAGGAGGCATCAAAAAAAAAAAATTTCCATATTTATTTTTCATGGATTTACAAGCCCAAAAAGAAATGTCCAACTTTGTTGGAGAGAATTACTTAGGTATTATGGAAACAATGGATCACTGTAGAGACTAAAGGTTCACTAGAGATGTTACTCAGCTCCATGGCCTCAGTGTGTGTCTTAGTTGGGGTTTCCATTTCTGTGAAGAGACACCATGACCAAGGCAAATGCTTAACTGGGGCTGGCTTACAGTTTCAGAGGTTTAGTCCATTATCATAGTGGGAAGCATGGCAATGTACAGACAGACATGGTGCTGGAGAAGGAGCTGAGAGTTCTACATTTTGGTCTTAAGGCAGCCAAGAGAGAACTGGATTCCATATTGGGCACAGCTTTGAGCACAGGAGATCTCAAAGCTCACACCCACAGTGACATACTACCTCCAACAAAGCCACACCTTCTAATAGTGTCATTCTCCATGGGCCAAGCATTCAAACACATGAGTGGGTGGGGTCTATACCTATTCAAACCACTACAGCATGGTTCATCCTACAAGCTCACCGAGAAGAAGATAGTGTAGAAGTATCTTTCCTCACTCATCTTTAGGTTCATGAACAGAACTTCTAAAATAAGACAGGCTAACAAGAATAAAACATAATATACTTATTTAATAAAACTTTTGTATGTTGGAAGTGGCTTTGAGCAAGACCCAAAAACCAGAAGCAAAGTTCTCTACTCCTATGCTTAGTATTAGGGAGGTAAGGTTAGCCATGCTAAAACTGACTGGATTACAGAGTCTAAGGCAGTAGTTCTCAACCAATGGGCCACAGCCCCCACAGGGCCACATATTAGATACCCTGCGTAACATATATATGTATACATACTTACACATATACATATATATGCAAAACTACAGAGTCTAAGGCAGTAGTTCTCAACCAATGGGCCACAGCCCTCACAGGGCCACATATTAGATACCCTGCGTAACATATATATGTATACATACTTACACATATACATATATATGCAAAACTACAGTTATGAAGTACCAATGAAAACAATTTTATGTTTGGGGTCTTCACAACACGAGGCACTATATTAAAGGGTCTCAGCATTAGGAACGTCAAGAACCTCTGGTCAACACAAAAAAAAAAAAAAAAAAAGAAAGGCCTGTCTACTCATACTCTTCTTAGTTTCTTTGTGTAGCATCATTTCCTTCTGAGTATGGGACAAGGTCCATGGGGATGAACGTCTTGTGTCTGTAAGACAAGTTAGGCAAGGTTCTTTCTTTGTTTTCAGCACCTATATATAAAGGCACAAAAAGGTTAGACTAATACTTCTAAATTTTGTTTGGCTTTGGGAAGATGGATTGCAGATTCTCAAACATGCATTTGGAAAGGGGCATTCTGGGTTTCTGTTGAATAACTTTGGAGGAGACAAGAGAGCAAAGGGCAGACAGAACTTGCTTCTTTTGGATCTGAATACTCAGCAGTGCTGAAATGACAGACTTTGGAGCATTGGTTTCTGAAGTTCAACAATGCCAATTTGGGATAACCAGGTAGGGAATGGGATCTTCTACTGCAACACTGTCTACCTGTGTGAGGGGAAAGCGTACTTGTTACCTTGTAAGTCGGGATTAATTTTATTGTAAACCTGCAAATCTAAGCTCAGAGACTACAGTATGGCTTTTAAGGTTTCGAGCTCAGTTCATTCTTGACCTTCCTTTCAGGAACTGTGGACAATAGGCCACAGAGGATTCCAGGACGAAGTATGAACTGATGGTGGAAGCCAAATGGGTCTTGTGATAGCATAGCAGTGGCCTAGAGACTGCGAGCTTGCCTCCAAGATGGGATGCTATGCTCACTGTTTATGATACCTATGGAACGCAGCCTCTGACTTGGCTCTAAATGCCTCTGCCTCCTTCCTATCCTGTCCCTGTTTTATCTCCCCCCCACCTTCGAGTGTACATCACACATAATGACTTGATTCTAGACAAAAGAATGTGACAAAAAACAAAAGGCGTTATTTCCTAACTGATGTTACTGTCAGAGAAACAATAGAAACGCACAAACAGAAGCCATAAAAGGAAATGCCATCCAGGAACCATTTCAATAGAGAGACACTCAGTACAGAACTGGCTTCTGTTTGTATATAGCAAGGAGTAGTAGGGGTTTATGGCCAAGGAGCAGTGCAGGGGACAGGGGATAGAAAATTACTCAAAAGGAATGTGAAGTAGAAGAGGGCTTCTGGCTAAATAGATACCTGGATTCTTGCTACAAATGGATTGTGTGGACCAAGTTCATAGTTAACATCAGGGCCTTGAGAGCTTTGAAAGCCTGACTGAAGTTTCAGGGCAGTGGATGGGGGGAACTTGTCATTGCAGTTGGGAAAGGTTTTGTTTAGAATGCCCTCTCTTGTGCTGTCTTTTATCCTATCTGAATTCAGGGGCCATGTTATGACCTGTCCTATGGAGAGGCCCAAGTAATTTTAAAAGGAGTTAAGAAAGGCCTTCCCATGTTGGGAATCAAGGAACTGGATTCTCCCACCATCTGACAAAGCTTGACTGAGATCTTGCTTGAGCCTTCAAGATGAGACCTCAACTCCTACTGACAGGTTGATGACCACCTGTGAAAGACCTCAAGGTAGTGCCCCAATAACCCTGTCCTGCCCCACATCAGATGGAAGATGATTCATGTTAATTTTATGTTATTTTTACTGTTAGACTTTTGCAGTAATCCATTACACAGTAGAAGAAAATCAATACAAAGCCTACATTGTCCCATATAGGTGGCATTCAGCAAAGCTGCATATGGTACCTCAGCCTTGATTCTCAGGATGTTCAGGAACTCCATCAGTGGCCCTAAGACTCTTCAATGGATATAAAATAAAATGATCAGGAGTCTTGTGCACTATCTCCAGGCACCACAGCAAACCACACTATCATGCTTATGAAACATTCTTGGTAACAGCAAAAGAACAGACCTCATTTTAGGTAAAGAAAAACCCTACTCCAGTATTTTCTCCAGATAAATTTTATGACTAAACAGAGCCGAATCCATGTCTGGGATAATAACAACCAAATGGAAGAACCCTTGGAGTTTACAAAGTGTTTTATGTCTGTGATGTCATCTAATCCTCACAAACACCCTGCAAGTTTCTTCTTAGACCTTGAGGGGTTGTTGAAAGGACTCACAGAGGAGTTCCCTTCTCCACAAGCCTGCACCAGGCTCACAGCCATGCTCTGCTTGGGAAATAAACTGATGCTTTGTCTAAGTTGAAGGTTTCAACGTGAGGAAAGAAGCTACCAACCAGCCCAGCAAGTCAGATCAATTGCATCAATTTTGGCCAAGCTAGAAAGAAAGATATGTTCAGGTAATTCACCCACACATGTGCCTTTGACAGAGGCTACCCCAAACCCTGAAGGTGAAGGCATCAGATCCCTAAGCTAGTCTGAATTGATACAGCCAGGGCATAGTCCACATTGGACCTTGGGACCTGGTTTTGGATCACATCTTATGGTAAAGTTGTTTACTATTTAGCAGTTAGGTCCAGCTTCAGATCTCATCCTCAGGTAGCCCTAGTAGTTTTTTTTTCAAGTACCCGGGGGAAAATAATGAATAAGAAAAGTACAGAAAGGAGCTTCACATTCAGAAGTACCTCCCAGCCCTGGTGTAAACCATCAACATGATGACAGCTATCATTCCTGACTGATGCTCTGCCTGAGGCAATTGCTTTCCTTCATCACTCAAACCTAACTCATCCCAAGGTATCATTTGTCTTTGTAAATATGGATAGGGTCGGTTTCTTCCCTGCATCACTGTTTGCCCTGTCTTCATACATGCACCTTGGCGAAACCAGTCTACTCATCCCTGAGGTTATGCCTAGAGATGGATGTGTGCCTTGTTCTGGGTGAATTTAGCAAATCTGACCCAAGCTTCTGTCTCTTGCAAAACCCACACCATTATCCTTTCTGGTACAGAATGAATGTCATTTCTGAAATAGCACGCTGGTCCTCTGTAGATATCTATTAAATATTTAATGATCACTTTTTCTCACTCTCTTTCTCAAGTGTGAAGACATTAGCAAACCTTGTTCAAATTAACTGATCACTATGTCCAAATAAGGATTCCTTCTTGCCATGGAGATCATGGGTCAGACATGAAAGCAGAGTGTCCTGGCGCCCACAAGGCGCTCGGGGATAAATTAAGCCCCCAACTCAGAGAACGAGGCCACCCAGTCCTATTTAGAACATGTGGTAGACACAAGCTTTATTTTGTTTCTCTCCCTTTGAATAAAGATGTGTCTGATGCTTCACCTACAATGAAAATATTCTACAAGCTGTAAAAAACAAAAGTAACGACACGCTTCCTAGGCATGCATAACCAGGAGATAGTCATACTTCTCTGTTCACTGAGGTCACCACCACCTCCCAAAACGGGGCTATAAAGTGTGCCTTGTGGTGTGGTAGTTCTTAGAAATATTATTCATTGAAGGTTTATAATAACAAAGCATTACCACAATAAATACCAGTCACAAGAGTCTCCTGTGGAAGGGGAGCCTAAAAGCCCTGCTCATATCCCCAACTCTTGATTTAAGATTAAATTTCACAATTTTAAAAATCAGAGATTCTAAATCCTAACAACCTGAGACCTTGAAATCGATACTCTCCTCACCCCCCCCCTTTTTTTTTTTTTTTTAGAAAAATGAGATCAGAGCTGTCAGAAGGCTCAAAATGACACAAAGCAAATCAGATGATGTGGCCAAGAGGTTTTCTTTAGTCCTCCTTCAGGGAAACACTGGAGCGTCTTATCTCCCCCAAAGCTCTAAAAGCCAGTGTCCCTGGCCAAGCAGGCCAAAGTTGTTTGAAGAAAAAATAAAGACACAAAAGACCTCTTAGGCAATTCACATTTAAAGTGTTACTTAAGCCCACAGGTTGGGTCACTCAGAAACCAGGAATCCAGGGTGGTAGATGGCAAATAAAAGAAGAAATTATTTACACTAAGGATCAAACCTATACAGTAGAAAAAGGAAAGAAATATAGTGAGACCAGGATTGTTTAATTTTTTTACTCTATTACCTTATCAAGTATTCCTTAAAGCAAGCAGGTTGGGATTTAGAGCTTAGAAATTTAATTATCACATATAATTTTGTTGGAAGAGCACTGGAGTGCTTTGATGGAGAAGAGGTGTTACTTATAAAAATCTATTCATAATGAAGCCGTGATGACCCCTCCCATTGGGTCAGTGAGCTCGTGGAAAAGGGGTCATCCAGTAAAGAAGAGTCTTGATTCTCCAACAAAGGAGTCAGTAATTATTAAACTTTCTATGTCCCCAAAGCAAACCAGAAACCCGTTTGCCTTAACAAGTATAAAAAGCATTCAGGAAATGTCTGCTTGCCTTCTTCCATCCTCACAAGAATGATATCATATCCATGTATAACAAATTACTAGCTCTGTTCCCCTCCCCTAATTTTGGCCTCATCACAGCAGCCTGTACCTCCTCATCTACATCAGGGAAGGGACAACCAGAAAAGCAGAACCACAGTGAAAGGCATACAAAATTGTTCTTGCAGCAATTAGACCTTATGTGATCTTGTAAGCAGTCCACTTAAGTGTGTAAGCCTTGCATCTGGTACTAGGCCAAAGGTCAGCAGAAGTGACTTATGAAATCTGGGTGTGATATGGGGAATACTGGCAAACCAGAGACCCTGAGGATCAGCCGGATCCTGCATGGTGTCTCCATACTGCCATCAAGTCTCCAACACAACACCAGGCAAGTTGTCTCAACTCCCCACATAGCAGCCCCCAAACTCCACTCATATTTAAAGAGGCTGAAGGAGAGCTGGAAGACATGATAGGAGCTTCCCTTCTTGTTGCTTTGTTGTAGCAAGGTCCACAGATGTACACTCTGCTGTCAAATGCATAACCCTCTCTGTCTCGTTCAAATTTCTCTTGTATTCAGTCTTGCTCTACCTGTGCATGGATTGACATTCTTGGAAGCATGGTGCTAGTCATCACAATGTCCCTTGAGTTCAGCCATGTGACTGGCCATGACCAATGGCATGTAAGCCAAAAGTCAGAGTTATATATCCAGGGTTTAAGAGGTCATAAACCCTTCCTGACTCCTATCATCTTAGGCACAACAGAAGTGTAACGTGAGCAAACACATCACAAATCCAGTCAGAGTTGAACACAGAGACCCTCCAGCCAAGGCCAGACATAATGAGCTAAACCATAGCCAAGCAGCCCATATGTAAGCAATGTTAATGAGCTACTGAGGAACCAACCAATACAGACTCACTTTCATTTTGATGACTAACAACCTGTCTGCTTACACATCACTTCTGAGATCTTCAGTTCCTACAGTCTCTGAGTGTACATGTATGAAGTGATACAGGCAGAAACACCGGAACAGTGATCCTGCCCAACCTCTGATTTCAGGGTGTTCTCCCCTTTAAAAAGCAACCACAGCACACATATATAAATTTAACATCAAATCCCAACCATAGGCATAGTAATACAAAACCTTCGGGAAAACAGTGAAAGAAACACACAAGTTCTGCAGGAAGACAAACAAAATCTGACGGAGAGACATGGGAAGACGCAGTGTTCCTACGTGGGAAGACACGGCACTGACAAAAGGCCAACTCTCCAAATTAAATTATGAATGTCACATAATCCCACTTAAAATCCCAGTGGGACTTTGGAGTAGATAAAACTTGGTTACATCATGAGGAAAACAAAATTGCTTTAGAATAACTTTTAAAAAAAAAAATGCTTTCAGGGGTAAAGGAAGCTGTGACAGTGTGATGGTGAAAGACCCTCTGGCCCTGGGACACCAAGAATTCTCCACCTTGGAAGTGTTTGGACTCTATTTCTTTGGCTAAGAATCAGGGATTCAATGAAAGCTAATGATATAAACCACACAGAAAGACAGGCAGACATGAGAGAAAGAGAGAGAGAGAGAGAGAGAGAGAGAGAGAGAGACAGAGAGAGTTCTTAGGGGGTCAGAAGTACTTCCCTTAGCTACACTCTTCTGTTCTTCGAGCTCCTTCAAATATCTGAAAGTTGAGACAGAAGATGTAGTCGGTTCTTAACCACCCACACTCAGTCCTCATGGTACAGAAATTGTAAGCTCCTTGGTTGTGATTAGCCTGCTGCCCAGCTTAGGGGAGTGGGTGATGTCAAAAGTTTCAAGCTTTCTGATGAACAGAGCTGAGGTTTTTAGGGTGATACTTAAGACAAAGGTTTCTTCTGAATTCAAAGGCCTTCAGTTTGTAACCACAAAAAGCCCAAGGCGTTGAGAAAATCCCTCTCAGCCTGTCATGCTCAGCTGTGATGTTCTTGATGGCAAGACTGCTCTATATGGTAGCATTGGCCACAGACTTTTCGAACCAACGGATTACTGCCATAAAATCTGTGAGACCTCAAGCAGCAGGTTCACTCTGACCAATGATCAGCAGCTCCTTCCATGGGCCAGGGCCAGCAGAACTCAAAGGATAACCCGGTAGGGATTTCACTTGTAAGAGGGCAGTAAAAGAGGGTGAGGCTAGAGACAGACTTGTCACTCTCATGGGAGATGGAAAGCTTAGAGGACTTGCTAGTGAACAGCCTGGGTTGAAGTGCTTACCACAAAGACCACATCACTTTATGCAAATTTTCTGACCTCTTAGAAACTCCATTCTCATCAATAGAAAGGTAATGCTCCTGCATGACAGACCAATAGAAAAATGCCTCAGCAGTGTGCCTAGAGCACAGTGGGTACTTTGGATGGAAGTGAATGTTGTGAACAGTATTAGGCCAGCAGGGGCTTGGGGTTGAAGTAACATCCTGATGACCTGAGTTCAAGTCCCAGATCCTCTATGTGTAAGTCGTCCTCTGTCCTCCACTTTTGTGATGTGGAACACACACACACACACACACACACACACACACACACACACTGCTTCTCTCTAGTTTCTCTAGCTGTTATCAGTATTATTTTGCACCCTCAGCCATAACTTTCTGTCATTCCTACTGGGACAGGACAGATGAGGTTGTGTGGAATAAAGAGAAACGCATGTTTCTTGGAAGTTTGCATTACTCCAGCTAATCAGGATACCGATGATATCCAAGGACGGGAGAACTTTGGCTTCTCCTTAACATTCAACGTCTCTCCGTTGCTTGTTTATGTTTCACTGGTGCAGGTGAGGTTTGTAAAGCCAGAGAAAAGTTTAGCTTCAGTGCAGATCCGAGTGCCCACCCCACTCACTCTCATTGGACCTTTTCTGTTTCCTCTGGGGGACTGAAGTGATTCTTCTTAGGGTCAGATGGTGTAAAGAGACAGAGTTAGAGATGAGACCCTTGACTGGAAGGCAGCTTGTTACCACATTCCCATATAATTCCAAACCTCCACAGCCCTTAAGATTCAGTGTCTACATCTGTAGATAGAGTGAAGATTCTCATCTAGATCCTTCCTCAGACTGCTGTGACCTCAAGATTCTAACCAAGTTTTGACCTTTACTTTCCATTTGGTTTAGTTTAAAATTATGCATGGAAACTGCTGCCCTGTAGACATTAGCACAATGTTCCTCAAAGTGTATGTCATCAGCCCAGGCGGGCAGGTTTGCAAAGTGTCACCAGACTGTGTTAAAGATAAGTAACTGAAGCTGAGAAGAATCATGTAGAAATTCACAGCAATTTGACATGACTGGACCATTCAGGCATTGCCTGGTGGCCCCATTTCGTTGAGCTACATGATCTGTTGCAACCTAGGAATTAGGTTACAAGCTAAAAAAAATTCCTAAGAACTAATAAGGGTAGCTTCTAGAACAACCAAGCTAAAACTGGATCACTTCTCAGCTAGCTGCTAGAGCAATGGCTACACAAACTGTGACCCCGACACTGTCACTGCAACCACAAGCCAGCAACACAAAACCATAAGCCCAAGTAAGTTCTCCCAAGTGTGTCAGAGCCTACCTCATTTGTTAAGGACTAAACTTACCATTCTACCTACATAACCCGAGTGGCACGTGACAGCTGTCCTTAACCACAGAAGAGGCAAGCCTACTATGATAATCTCTTGTGGTATGGCATGTCAGTGATGGTCTTGAGGACACAAAGGAAAACAGAATCCATTACAAAAAAAAAAAAAAAAAAAAAAAAAAAAAAAAAAGGAAATCTCAGTGAGACTGAGTGTAGTCTCTGCTTAGAATGTGTCAAGCATTAGTCCCAGGATCCATGGATACTATGACCTGGAGAGCTCCAGGACCATTTAACTACATACATTAGCCTGTGTGCTTTAACCCACCCTAGACCACTGAGGTAGTTTGACTAGGAATAGCCTCCACTGACTCATGAGTTCGAATTCTTAGCCCATAGGGAATAGCATTATTAGGTGATAGGGCCTTGTTGGAATAGGTGTGTGTGGCCTTGTTGGAGAAAGTGTGTCACTGTGAGGACAGGCTTTGAGGTCTCTTATGCTCAAGCTATGCCCAGTGTGGCACAATGTCTCCTTCTGCTGCCTGAGGATCAGATGTAGAACTCTCAGCTCCTGCACCATGTCTGCCTGCACACTGCCATGCTTCCCACCATGATGATAATGGACTGAACCTCTAAAACTGTAAGCCAGCCCCAAATTAAATGTTTTCTTTTATAAAAGTTGCTCTGGTCATGTTGTCTCTTCAAAGCAACAAAACCCCAACTAAGACAACTACTTAAATCTTACATAATGCAAAATCTACGGAAATTGTAGCTAGATTATCATTTTGGAAATAACTGTAAGAAAAAGTTTGTATGTGTTTACCACAGATGTAGTTCTTCTAACTATTTTGATTCAAATAGTTGACTCTTCGGATGCAGAGTGGGGCGATATGGAGAACTGTACTTAACAGAGCAGCCTGGGACAAACCAGGGCATGTTACAGATGTGTTTGAAACAGGTAGAAGGAGGGACACTTCTGCAATTGGTCAGAAATATGCCTTCTCTCCCTGCCCCCCCTTAGAAGTAAACCGAAGTTTCAGTGGGGGACAGCATACTGAGTTAAACGACCCTAGCCCCTGATCTTCTGGCAGTTGGGTGGCTGTAATATTGTCCTTAACAGTGTGAGCTGCAGTTGAATGAATATGGTCTTAAAATGTGGGAAGAGTAGAGGGCAAAGAGAGGCTTATACTCAGCTGAGTCACCCTTCACCAGCTACCTTCAACAGTCTTGCTTCACAGGACAAGAGGGAACCACTGTCATGGTGAAGAAACACAAGACCAAGCAGAGACGTGGACTCTCCAGGCCTTAGCTGTGCCTCCGGTCTGTCCCTCACCTAGGAAACAAAACCAATGGTTCTTTTAAGATTCTGTTGTACGAGTCTGTTTCTTTCAGCTGAGTAGAATCCTTAACCCCTATGTTACGTGGTGTTCCATTTGAATCGTTAATTTATGAGGAGTATGTCATTTTTAACTAGATTTCTGAAATGATTGCCTCTTAGAAGAACCAGGCCATCCCAGAATTGGTCCAGAGTGAGGGTTCATTTGGCCAAAGTGAGGTTTTCCTTTGTTTGGGTGTCTCTTTCTCTGCCGGAAGGTGATCTGACCTCCAGGCACCGCATATGAAATGATAAGCATGAAGCAGCTCAACTGGGTTCATTCGTTTTCCTTGGCCTTTGCTCTAAAAAAGGTTTCTCGCCGAGCCGATTTCACTCCCCGATAACTTCCTTTACATGCCACTTCCTAATCGAAGAGGGCCCACATCAGGGGCAGAGAAACAGAGGCGATCCTTTCCCAGCCCTCTCCTGGGGCTCCTTAGCTCTTTACTGCACCGCTGGGCTGGCTTAGCAAAAGCAATTTGATGTCCAGAATTTCCTGGCAGCCTGCCACAGCGCTGTCTACCCTCAGAACGTGTAGTCTGGGCGTGTGGCTGAGCAGCCTCGCTTTGTTCTGCCTCGCTTCAGCTTTGTTCTCTCTGCCGGTGTGTTCGGTGCTCACAGTGGGGCTTGTTCCGCTCCAGCCATGAAAGCCAACATGATTTTGGAAACTGAAATATATTTTCCCAAATCCTAGTCCTTGGGTGAGACTCCTCAAACCCTTAGTCTTGTGGGGGACCTCAGAAGGGAGCTTTCGGAACTGGATTCCCAAAGCCTAGATTTAAAATTGTACATTGCGGTGTGGTAGCTCACAACTAAACCAAATGAGGAATAAAATCAATAAACTATCAGGCTTTTTAAATTAAAGTGCTAGGAACTAGAAGTGGTGATGCTTGAGATTAGCTCCGCCCTTCTTTCCAGGGGATGTCCACCCAGAACTAGCCAAGATGCTCAGAGATTCCAAGGAACACAAACACACACACACACACACACACACACACACACACACACACACACGCACACGCACACGCACACGCACACGCACGCGCGCGCGCACACGCACACGCACACGCACACGCACACGCACGCGCGCGCGCACACGCACACGCACGCGCGCGCGCACACACACCACCCACATCACACACAGAGGGGTTTTGAAAACTTTGCCAGTCAGCTTACAATAGCAAGAAAATGCTCTGCTTCTCAAGTAAGCGAGCTGCAGATAAAATGAAGCTGGCTGCTGGGGTCTCTCCATAAAAGCTTCCAGAACATCTCCAGTTTTTCATTTGCATGGCTGAATTAACAAATGAAGTTGTAGGTACGAACCACAAATATTAAGATGTTATGAAGTATTCATCTCCTGTGATTCATCACCAAACCATGAGGATCATTTTTGAGCTCCTTTTATTTTGTTCTTACTTGTATTTTCTTTGAGTTACTGCTTTAACTTACTTAGAAACATAGCTAGAAGCAAGATTGCTAGAACATATTGTGATGTGTGTGTGTGTGTGTGTATACATGTGTGCATGGATGTGTGTATGTATGATGTGTGTATACAGGTGTGTGTGTGCTTCTATGGCTATGTATAGTGTCTGTATATATGTGTGTTTGTGTGTCTGTGTATGGTGTCTGTGTATATGCGTATGTGTTTGTGTGGCTGTGTATAGTGTGTGTATGCGTGTACGTATGTGCATGTGTGTGTGTGGCTGTATATGATGTGTGTATATGTGTGTGTGCACTTGTGTGACCATGTGTCTGTGTATATGTGTGTATGTTTGTGTGGCTGTGTATGGTGTATGTATGTGCATATGAATGTGTGTCTCTGTGTGTGTTGTCTACTTGTGTGCTCACTCATACACGTTCATGTGAGGAACAGAGATCGACTTTGTCATTCTCTATTACCCTGTACTTTACTTTTTTGAGAGCTTAGAGCTTGCCAGTTTGCTTCTATGACAGGACAGTGAGTCCCCAGGACCTGCCTGCCTTTGTTCCCCTAGCTCTGGAATCACAAATGCATGCAGCTGCCCCCAGCATTTACATGGGTGCTGAGGGTCTGGACTCAGGTCATGACTATAGAGCAAACACTTCCCACCTGGAGCCATCTCCTCAAAGTCATCGGTTCTAATTTATCCTCCACTCTGCTTTCCAGAGTGGCTGCCATCAATTTAGATTACAGATCACCCTCCGTCTTCACAATGCCGGCTAGCATTACTGTTTGCACCAGTCTTAAAGGCCTTTGAAAGCTTATAGTTTTGCCCAACCCATGGCTTGCTAACATTGCCTTTAAAATATTTGTATTAATAATTTGAGATGTTATGCTTTGATCATATTCACTTCCCACTCTTCCAAGATCCAGCCCATCTCTCTTCCCTCCTCACAACTCCATGTCCTTTTTTGTAAATAAGATATAAACTCCAATTTGTGCTGTTCGCATTATTTTCATGCATGGGGCCATTTACTGGAGTGTAGTTGACCTACCAGGAGCCACTTAAAGAAAATTGCCTCTGCCTCCCCAGAAGCCATCTATCCAGAGCTTCTCGGGTAGGGATGGGGACCCACAAACTCCCTCTTACACTAGTATGTTGGGTGTTGACTGGCTTAATCCTGTAGAGGTCATGTGCAGGCAGCCACAGATGCTGGGAGCCCATGAGCACAGCGATCCTATCACGTCCTGAAGACACTATTTTGAGTGGATACTTTCTGATCTTTGGCTCTTACAGTCTCTTTTTTTTACTTCCATGGTGGCCCTAGAGCCTTGGGGGTGAGGATGTGATATTTGTGTCCTATTGGTGACTCATCACTTCACTGATGCTTATTCTGGGCTCTTTGGCTAGTTGTAAGTCTCTGTATTAACTAGAGTATGCTGCTTAAAGAAGCCTCCCCATGAGGTCTGAGAGGCACGCTTATCTACAGATAGATAATTACGAATTTGAAACTCAGTTTGATATTGTACCTCTCTTGTAAAATAACAGAATCACCCCTGGGCCCTGTGAGCTCCCCAACCACAGATACTTGGCTAGATTTGCAGTAGCAAACATTTATTTCCTCCTGTGGAATGGGCCTTGAATCCAATCAAAAACATCGTCCCCATAATTTTCATGCCTAGCATTTTCTATTTCAAAGCAACGAGCTCGAGCTCGCTGAGCAAAATTAATGACCATCTCACAGACTGTCTTCATGTGTTTTCCCGATGTTGTGATAAAATTCTCTGGCTCAGGCAGCTTAAAGTTGACAGGGCAACACTTTATACTCATAGCTTACGTCTTGGTTTATTGTGTTCTGGAACTCCAGGCAGCTGGTCACATTGTATCAGAAGTCAGAAGAGAGCCAGGAATGCATTCATGTTAGCGCTCAGCTCCACCTCCCTGTCTTACACACAACCTAGGATCCTCCAGCCCAGCAAATGCTGTATTTCTTCATGTGTTATAATTTTTGTTTGAATTTTTTTCCAGTATCTATGTATGGGCGCAGACCTCCTCTAATCTCTTAATGTATCATTATGGTGGTTCCTGTAGGTTGTCAACGTGATTAGATTGAGATGTGTCTAGGAAATGAATCGTGCACACTTCTGGGTATGCTTAGGAGGCCATTTGCATAGACAGCATGATGAACAGCGGCTGAGTGAGAAATGGCCCATCCTGTGGCTGCTGGGACTCTAGAGGAATAAGAAGAAGCAAGAGTTCTCCAGACTGTGCATGCAAGCTTCATTCTCCCTGAAGGACGGTATCTATTGCTGCTCCCACTGCCCATTCTTCAGTCATTCTGTGATTCTGCAGGGAGGTTCTGGTCTCTAGCTTTAGTCTGGACTTCTATCACCATTCAGCTCACATAGAAGCTTTAGAAGCTTGAGTGACAGCTGTCAAGAGCTCCTAAGGGCAGATGCCCATTGTTGGACTATTAGGCCTCTAATTGTGTAAGTCAGCCTCATAAACCTCCACATTTAATTCTCTATGTAGTATACACACACACGCACACACAAACACAAACACATGACATATTCTATTGCTTCTCTTCCTCTAGAAGCCCTAATTAGTATGCTAATACTTCTCAGAACACTGTCAATGTACATAAGCAGATATACCGGCAAGAAAAGAAATCCTAGCTCCAGCAGAAAATCAATTTTATTACTAGAAGAATGGAAGAGTATCCTTGAAGACCAAGTAAAATTAAGTCACATGAAAATGTTTAACATAGTGTCTAGTCTATTATTATATTATTCTATTATTGTGACAAAGTACCCTGACCAACAAACAAACTTGGGTAGAAAAGGGTTCATTTTTTTCTTACATTTCCAGGTCATAATATATCATTGAAGGAAGTCAGGGTGGGAACTCTAGGCATGAACCTGTTATAGAAATCATGGAGGAACAGTTTACTGACTCACTTTCTGGCTTTCTCACTCTCTCATGCTTAGCTAGCTTTTCTGTATAGCCCAGGACCACCTACCCAGGTGTGGTACCATCCATATGGGATAGAAAGTACCACATCAACCAGCACCCAAGACAATGCCCTACAGGCATACCATGGGCCAGTCCGACAAAGGAAATCCATCAGCTAAAGTTCCTGGGGGGACTCTAGGTTGTCTCAGGCTGACAAAAACAACTAACCCATCATGGTGCCCAACGTGTCATAGAAACCATGCTCAAGATGATGACGATGTAGTTTTTCTCCTCTATCCTTCCGCAGAGAGCAGATGAAAATGCTCTGGGTGACTTAAGACTGAAAAGTAGCTATATGAGTAGCCTTGCTTGCCCAAAACACTCAGGAAGTTCCATACTGAGAAAATATGGGATCCTCTGAACTCTTCATCTTAATGTGTGTCAGCATTCCAACACTCCTTTGTTATATTCTGTTTGTTTGGTTAGTTTCCACCTTTTATCAATGGTCAGGCCTTCAAGAAGGGACCTTTCACATATTCAATGACGAACCTTTGCTCTGACTCAGCCACAGAAGCTTCCAATTTATTTTGGAATAACTGGCTTCCTTAAAAATGATTTCTTTGGATCAGTAGCAGAATTAAATGTTAGAGTGAAGAAAATCTTTCCTAGTTCCTGTTGTGACTTGGATCCATTTTTTGACAGAGAGGGAGAACTGGGGACCCCAGGTTCTGTCACACTTAAAGAATGGCGGTAAAGCCATTTCTACCCCAGCCTCACCAAGACCACCATGAAACTCCACCACGAAGCTGTCCTCAGAGCTGACGGTGAGAAGTTACACTGCACTCAGACATCAACTTAAGTGCATATTCATTCATGTGTTCACAAATACAAGCACACATACACACAGAGACACACAAGTTCACCAAGACTTTGGTAGAATGTGGTAGACATAAGATCCCAACCAAACATGTGTGCCTTTCCTATTCATGTTACACTTCAATGTCTCTTGGGTAATTCTTCATCCACTTTTGGCAAGTATAGAATGCAACTATAGGAAGAGAATTAATATATTTTGAGTACACCTTTTAAATAACCAAACCCAGTACTAGACACTGGACCCTATGTGAACTTATGCAAAAGCTCTGATGGTAATGAATCACTATTGTCATTTTAAAGCAAGGACCCTGAGGTCAAAGGAAGACTATGCTCAGTGTGGGTATAGTAATGATACTGATGTGAAGTTCTGGGTGTGGTTCCAGCCTGGAGAGAAGGCACCTCAAGAGAAAAGGTTTCATGTGACAGATGAAGACATCTGGATTCTTTAGTGAGGTGCTACATGGTTGTAAGGGGAAATGGGCCTTAGAGAAGAAGCAGACTGGCTTGAGTTCCCACTCTTCCAGTTGTAAGTTGTGTTTCTTTGGGCATCATATGAGATCATCTTGAATCTCTAGTTTCCATGTACAACAGTGATAACGTGTGTGTGTGTGTGTGTGTGTGTGTGTGTGTGTGTGTGTGTGTGTGTGTGTTTGTCTCAGAACATATCTGGCACTGCCCAGCTCAGGTCTCTGCCCAGTGGATATCCCATTAATGTTTGTTTCTTTCTCCCATCTCTGCAGCTTGGTAGAGTTCACAGACTCTCTCTACACAGAGTCATATTTGTATTGATTTGTATTGAGCACCACTCCTGCCCACCTAGTATTTCACATTTCAATGGCAGAGTGACGGAGGTATGATTAGAGCCTGTGATTCCTTTAAAAACTCAGAATAGTGAAATAAGAATACAATACAGTGCAAGTACTGTCTGTGTTTCATTTTTTCCTTCCTTGTAATTGAAACCATTTTCCAAGTTTTATTTAGCACAAAATTAATTTCACATTTTCATCAAGGAGCCTGGTCCCAGAGTGATTCAAACTTTCCAATACAAAAATTCATAGCATTCGTTATTGGTATTTTTCAAGAAGTTTATGCCAGAAAGACCCTTTCTAGTCCTTCTGTATAATAATGTTTTGTAAGAGGTAAGTTTAAACAACAACAACTAAAAACTACTTACTTGGACTCAACATTCTATTTTCCCAAATCAAAACATAGAGCTGGCTGGTGAGGGTCAAATGTAAAGGCACCTGCTACTGAGTCTAATGACCCAGGTTTGATGTCCATGACCCACATAGTAGGAGAGAATCAACTCTCAAAGCTGACCTCTGGCCTCCACATGCACACCATAACATGTACCCTCTCCCATGTAAAACAGTAGTTGGACTTGAATAAATTGATTTCCTCTTGACCTGAGCTCAGAACTGACAGGGCTTACTCATAAAGGAGAAATGCACATTAAATCAAAATGTGGGGGGTAGACTTTGGCAGAAGGCATCAGAAGAATAGAATCTCATGCCTCAGCTTTGCATGGGTCAGATGGGCCTGCTAGGACAAGCCCAGACGTGGGCAGTGCTGCACAGTATAAGCTGAGGACCTCCTGAACTTTGGTTTGTCCCAGCAGAGAAAAGAAGGTCTGCTTTAAATCATCTAACCCAAGCAATGTAAGGAGAAGGCCAGAGTTTGAGCCTCCAGGTCAAACTTTTTGACCTTAAGGTCAAAATTGAGCCACACTAAGGACAGGTAAGCATGGGCACTGGCCACAGGTCACATTGTGCATGCCTTCCAGGATGCACCTTGTACTTCTCAGCTTTTTGACTAAGACTAAATGGAGAATGTGCGTGTGGGCACACTGCTCATGATTCCCTCCACACCTCACCATGGAAGCCTTCTTTCTGAGTTTAAATTTTTAAATATATTTTTAGTTAGCATACAAAATAATATGCTTTATTATGACACTTTCAAACACATATATCATTGCACCTTGCTCATATTCATCTGCCCGTTACACTCTCACAAAGTTTGCTCCACTGTTTGCCTTTATGCTAATCTCAGACATAGATCTAGCTGGGCATAGTGGCTCACACTTATAATCCAAAAGCTCAAGAGGCTGAGAGATGAGGAACACAGTATATCTGAGGGCAGTCTGGGATACTTGCTAAGTTGCACAACACCCTGGGTTACAATGTAAGGCTCTGCCTTTAAACAAACAATCTAGATAAATCTAGATTCCACATATGAGAGAAAACATGCAATATTTATCTGCTAAGTCTAACTTATTTTGCATAGCAATATAATGTATAGTTTCATCTAGTTTCCTGCAAATAGTATAATTTCTATGAATATGAGAATGTCTCTCATAGGTTCATATGTTTAAATATTTGGTCCCAGTTGGTGGAACTGTTTGGAAAGGCTTAGGGATGTAGAGGTTTGTCACTTTGTCACTGGGGTATACTTTGAGGTTTCAAAAAAACCTTGTGCTATTCCAATTCTCTCTCTCTCTCTCTCTCTTTCTCTCTCTCTCTCTCTCTCTCTCCCTCTCTCTCTCTCTCTCTCATATCAAGATGTAAGCTCTCAGCTGTTCCTGCCTTTGCTCTGCCATCGTGGATGCTAACCCTCTGAAACCGTAAGTCCCAATTTACATGCTTTCTTTTATAAGCTGCTTTGATCATGGTATTTTTATCACAGCAATAGAAAGGTAAGACACAGTTGAATAAAATCTCATCATATATGTGTATTCCATTTCATTATCCATTCATCTGTTGGTGGACATCCATATCTTGTTAATATTGAATAGTGCAGTAATAAACACAGTTATGCAGTATTCACTTGGAAGCAGACTTAAATTCCTTTTGGTATACACAGGAGTGTTATTGCTGGATCATGTGGTAGTCTATTTTCATTTACTTTAAGGAACTTCCATCCTGGTTTCCATGGTGATTATACCAACTTGCATCCCCAGCAGCAGAGGAAAGTTGCTTGTTTCCTTGCTGACAGGTTTAATTTCCATTTCCCTGATGGCAAAGGATGCCAAGCATTTCTTCAGATACTTATTGGCCATTTATATTTCTTCTTTTGAGAACCGTCTGTTCAACTCATTTGACCACCTATTGATTGGATGACTTATTTGAAGTGTTTACTTTTTATAGTTCTTTATATATTCTGGTATTAATCCTCTCTCAGATGATAGTTGGAAAAAGTTTTCTCTCATTCTATTGATTTTCTTTTTTCCCCATTGATTGCTTTCTTTGCTGTCTGTAAGCCCTTTTTAATTTCACACAAATTAATTTCATGTCAGTTCATATTTCCTATGCCACAGGAATCTGACCTTCAGATTTTTTGCTTTACTTCCTCTAACTCCTGTCTCAAGCCATCATTGTCCTGGGCTTTTTCCAGGCACTGAGAGCCTTCCAGCCCCTACAGGATGCAGGCTGGACACTGCTCCCTAGTACTTAGAAAAGTAGCTATTTACTCTCTCATTCAAAACTCCTACTTTCATGGTCACATTGGTGACAATGTCCATAACATAAAATCCACCATTTTAATCAGGAGTTCAACTATGTATATAATGCGATAAAATGAAATCTACCTAATTTCATAACACCTTTATGAACCTATGCCTTGTAAGCACTTTCTCTGCATTCCCTTTTGCCCTAGCTGGAATAAGCCACCAATCTGCTTCGGTATCCATGGGTCTGCCAATGCTAGACAAGGTCCTTCAGGAAATCCTTTTTTCTTTAGACAATATCTTAGAAATGATGCAAAAGATGACCCAAGTCATTTCAAAATATCAACATTCCTCAAGCCAAATCTTAAATCACCTCAGAACAGAGTACATTGTTTTATAATCTTACCCCTAATTCCCTGTTTCATTGCAATGAACTTGAGTTCTTCCATACATGATAGCTTGTGTGTGTGTGTGTGTGTGTGTGTGTGTGTGTGTGTGTGTGTGGTGTATCCCTGCATGTATGTTATTGCAAATATGCATATGTTCTGATTACATGGGGGTAGAGGAATTTCCATAGTCTCCACACTACAAGGCCTGTTACTGTCAAATGGAAAGAAACAAACAACGCTTGATCCAGCAGTAAGAAGAATTTTGACTGCAGCCTGGCATTACAGGAGGAAAAGCAGAGTTTGATTCAGCCAAGTCACTCCCATCCCTGGGTCTCATAGAATTTTGCCCCTCTGCATCAAATGTCTGTGCTCACAGAAGTGCATGAAGAAGTCTGACATTCGTGTCTCTGTCTCAGACCTCCTGGAAAAACTTGGAAGAGCATAATACAGATTTCTAAAGTTATATTCAAAGGTCAACTCTCCTAGCTAAGATTCTTAAGGTGTCTGCTTCATTTAAATCAAGTATTGTGTTTGTACATGTGTGCTTTTTTAAAAGAGAAAATGGGATCTATTGAGATAACAATTCCATAGAAATTAGAAATATGTGCAGGTGTTCAGTAGGTTAGCTTTGCGAAGATGTGTTATTGTAGCCGTGTTTATAGGAACCGGATTCTCAGACAAGGACCACATACAAGGTTTACAGTTCTCTAGTGCCCTGGTTAGCCCCTTTTCCTTAGTGATGACATACTAGCTTAGACTGAGAAAAATCTTTCTATTCCTCCAGAAGTGGTCTCAGATGAACATGAATATACCATGAACTATCTTGGTGTTGTCATACTCAATATTGTACAATTGAAGAGACACGCAGCTTGAATGGGCCACACTAATTTGGCCAGCTTTGCCTTGATTGTAATGATGCAGACTACTTCAGGGCCAATTCTCTACGTAAATATAAGAAAGATTTGGAGACAAGCTTAACCCTCGGAGGGGTTTTGTTTCCTTGTTGATTATTGTTGTTTGATTGAGGGTCCCGCTATGTAGCCCAGGTTGACTTGGAATTCTATAACCTTCCTGCCTCAAGCCTCCAACTGATGTGATCACAGGTGCATACCACCATGCCTGACTGTCAAATTTAGTACTGTTTATATGACTTCCTGCGTTTAAAATTAAATACCTCAAATCATATTTCAGGTGCTGTTTACAATTACTGCTTCCTGTCCCTGGCGTTGGAAAACTACTAAGTCTCTAGTGACAATATAATGAAAGAGAAGAGGAAGAGAAAGGAAGGAAGGAGAGCCAGCATTCACTGGCCATCTTGTTGTCTGTTGGCTTTTGATTAATTTGATCTCAATTCAAATGTCTCAGCATCAACACATGAAGCAGATATCATTTCCATTTTCACAGATGAGAAGAGAGCCTGAGCAATTCACAAGAGGAAACAGAGCTGAAACTTACAGCCAGGTTGTTCTGCTAAAACTCAGATAACAGTTAGCTAAACGCTCCAAAACCAAGAGAGAAGTATGGGAAGGACCTGGCAGGCTCACTCTTGTTGCCAACTTTGTCTCTCTCTCTTTGGTCCTGTCATTTGAGAGCCAAGGCTTCTCTGGATTTGTCTTTGCTATACAATAAGAACAGTATTACTTACCTCTCTTGCCTCTTATGGGCATCATGACCATCAAATACGGAAACAAACACTGGCAAGAGGGTGGTGAAGTTCAAAAGTAAAGCATCTAAATTTAAGTGTAGTAATTTAAGGGTGTCTCTAGTTGGAAGCGAAAGTCAAACCTGCAACTTGGCCATCACAAGATTGAGAGATGAGGCCACTAAGATTGCTGTCACTTCTCTTCACTTGCCATTTTACTTCAAATACAGACATGTGAGCAGTCGCAGATGAACAAAGCATGGATGGGCCATGGTGCTTGATTGAGTGTGTGTCACAGAAGCTTCAGGAATACGAATGCATGGGATAATCAGGAGAAATCCACACTGTGGGTGTATGTGTTGCAGCCCTGGATGCAACATGAAGCTTCTTGTGAATGAATGAAGTCTCTCCCAAGTGATGGAGTCTCCACTTCTACTCCTCAAGCATCCTACAGAAAATAAAAACCATAAAGGCTACTTTTCTTCCATCAATGGAATTCACTTTTAGGGTTAAACTATTCACTAGTTTTAATCATAATACACTGTCATCATTGGTCCAAGTTGAAAAGATCTTTAGTCTGGCTATATCCATTTGTTCACCCATTAATTCATTCAGTGAAAAGGACATGGAAAGCCTAAACCCACTTTTCTGCTCAACGTGGGAGCAGGACCTCCCAGTGTCTGCCAGTTACCGCCCTCTACTGCCCTGTCTCCTATCTCCCTCACAGAAGCAACCAGGACCCAGTGTCCAAACCATCATTTCCTTGCTTTAGACAGTTTGAGCACATGTACTAAATACTGTGCTGCAGTTTTGTAGTTTTTGTTTTTTCTTTGTTTCTAAGATGTTATCAGACTTTGTTTCACTGAATGATAAGTGGGACACCTACATCTTGTAGTAACCAGAGATCACTTCATCGTGTGATGTTCTTTGAGGTGTGTTTGTACCATAAACTTTTCGCTTCCCCAAGGATGAATGGGTTATGCTATTAAACATTTGTGTTCATGACTCTTGCAAGAGCATGTTAAAAAAAAAATCAACAAACAGAATAAAACTAAATTAATTTCCAGAGTAGTAATGCATATGTCACTTTCTTAGTGACAAACTCCGGTTTTCTCATATGGAAAACTTGGATAATAAAGATAATACTATTAATAATATATAATAATTTTAAGTACACATAACTGTGAAGATTTGAGTGGTCACACCAGAAATACTTATGGTCCCTCAGAAAACAAAACTATCAACACATCAGCATTTAAACTTCTTTCCCAGACAGCTTAATGCCAAGTGTAGGCCAGCCTTGTATTCATTTGTATCTTCTAAAGGAGGAGCCTGTGGCACAGGCAACTGTTGTCCATCCCTGTAGACTGCAGAAACTCCTGTTCACCGTCAGATGTTCTTTCCTGTCTCCTTGGTAATTGTTCCCTGATCCTTGGAGCATATCAGGAAACATATCGCCACTGGAATGACTCTAACTCAGATGGCAGGCTTTCATTGTTAAATCACTGTGCAAAACTGTGACAGGGAGGGCAGACAGCTAATGGATGGAGTGGTGCTGAGAACAAAGTCCAAGTTCATAGGAGAGTCCTTGCTGACTTACACGGCATCTCCAGCGGCTGGCCTTTTTGCCCTCCTTGGCTATCTCCAGCTATTCACCTCTGAGACCACTGACCTCGTCGAACCCCAGAAGCCATGCTGTCTCTCTCTTTCCTGACTCGGGGCTGCTGCATACATCATGCACGTCATTCCTCCAGCCCTGACTCGTTTCGTGGCTACCTCTTTCTCGTGATTCAGTTCTTTGCCTAAAACCATTCTCTCATCTACCCCAAGCTGTACCCATGATCAACTCAGCTGACAAGAGAAGGAACTGGTTTTATAGAGGTTAAGTACCACCCCCAAAGTTATATACCCAGAAAGGAGCAGAATAGAGCTTTGGGCACAGCTCTGACTCCAAAGTCAGTAGGCCATGAAAGCTATAGGGAGAGGTAGCTAGAAAACACAGCTCTAGTGGATAGCCTTTTCTAATTTTCCAGCTTAGTTTTCTTGGGAATTCCTCATTTTCTATGCTAGATCTTGGAGCTGTTTTTCTTGTAGCTTTGCACAATGCCCCGACAGAAAAATGTCACCTAACTTCTTTATCTGTTAAACAAACATTAAGAACAGTTACTTGGCCAAACTCACATGATTGTCCCTGCATCTGTTGCACACAACAGTATCACTTATCAGTGGGAAAGCTTGTTCCCCAGTATCACAGCAGGACTTCAAACACTAAATAAATCCGTAAATTTTTCTGCTAAAGGCAGCAAAGCTGACCCCTTCCTTAACACGCAGATATTTAATCTGTAAATTATTGAACTCAAGACACTTCTTTTTCCCAAGGCTTAAACAGTAAAGTTGCTGTTTTCATTTCCTTTTGTATTTCCCCCAAGTGGTTAGAAAGTATTGCTCTTCAGAAGTACAGGCCACGGTTATATTTTCAATAAGTAGATTATGAGAGCAGGGTTCTCGAGTCCACTAGATACACTCTGTCTCCAGAGATGCAAGCACGAAGGGAAACTGTCGAATAGAAGCAATCTGAATCTTTTATACAATAAAGACACAGCTGTTCCTCCCTGGTTTATCATTTTGGAAAAGACCAGAGACATCCATATATCTGTCTGCCAACCACAAGCATCATTTCCTTTAAGAAGTCAATAAAGGTTGTGTCCCAAGAAACTAGCCTGTGACTAGACCGTGTTATTGCTCCTCAGTGCCTCTCCCAACACTCAACCTGACCCTCATTCCTCATCACTAACTCCTGGCTTGGGTTCTTAATTATGCTTTGCTTAGTGATTCCAAGAAAAAAGATTGCTGTGAAAATTAAAGTCTATTCTGGTCATATTTATATGGCAAGCATTTCAAGGGTGAGAACTATTTCTTCTAATTCTTTTATACCACATGCTAGCCTATGAATGCCTTGATACCTCTAATCCCCTCATCCATGCCCTCTTCAGACCAACTTTAAGGTCAGTCTAGATACTGCACTAGGCATTTCTGGGAAGACAAAACTGAAAAATTATATATGGAACTTGAATGCAGTCATAGTGAATACGCAAGTAAGGTGTTAAAAGCAATTGAATTCATTGGACAACAGGATCCTTCTGATGTCATGTGGTGATTTTTGCACAGTTTACAGCAAAAGATGAGCTTCTTTTAACAAAGTTCAATCACTACATTGAAAACAATCAAAGTCAAATTTACAAAACAAAGGAAAATGGGAATGTAGTGGACACATACTTGGGGTGTGAAAGTTTGTGTTTTTACTGAGACTTTACTACAATGCAACATTTCCAAGGCTTTTCTCTTGTCTATACACTGAAGATAAAATATCTCCTTCAGAGGGTCATTGTGAGAACTCTGTGTGATAATGTGACAGAAAAATACTTTGCAGACACTAGGCGGTGAAAGGCGTTGCTATTGACATGAACTGGCTCTAATTTCAAACGGCGGACGCTGGACAGTCTGCTCATTTAAGACACCACTAAGCATATTATGGGATTAAGAAGCTCAAGGCCAATTATCCACAAAAGCATTTTAAAGCTTGGTTCTTCCCCTGTGGATGCCAACAATTTGCTCAAGATGAGTGAATGCTTTAAAAAAAAAAAATGTTTTGCCCTATCCTGTTGGAAATCAAGAGTCAGACACATGGGGACCACAGGAGCAGTAAGTCGGCAGATCCCTCAAACTGAGACTTCTTCCATCATCTTCTGGGCCAGGGTAAAACTGTAAGTGTTAGGTTTTATTTTGATTTTATTTTCACTAGCCAGAGAAACTATAGCATGAAGAAGGTGATTTAAGAATTTTCCTCCTAACAAAAAGGAAAATAGGGTTCTGTGTAACCTAAGAGAGGAATTGAGAGACTCTGGTTTACGCAAACAGATCAGCCTCTCCCCGATCTAGCCAGAAGTATGGGGATTTCCTGGTCTGCTTCTTCCACATTAGATGTTCATGGTGCTTCCTGCAGAGGTCAGAGGGAAACGTTCCCTCTGCTTTTCTTTGTCCTAACAATGGGGCATCTCCTCACAGAACATCTGCCCTAACAATCTGCACCTACCAGAAGAAACAAAAGAAAAAGACTTATTTTCCAAACTTTCCTGACAAAAGCTGACTAAAGGCAAACCAGACCAAAATCTACTGTTTAAATCACTGGCATGAGGCATTCCCACCCCTACTGAGCCCCAGGGTGTCAAGCCTCTTTGCTTTTGTGAGATACCAGCTGTTTTGGGACCCCACTAGGCTATCCTAGCTTGGATAAGGCAGTTGATTTCTAGCTAGGCTCAGCTCCTTCTTGTGAGTAAGTGTGCCTACCTCTCCAGGCTGCCTTGGGGTTAAAAGGAGATGGCTGGTTATAGAGCGCCATGCACAGTGCCTGGTGTATATCAGGGTCCATAAATACTTGCTTCTGTCCCCTTCTTGGCAGCCTTCTCCCCTTGATTGTGCATTCAGCACAGATTCCTGGAACACTGGCACATCAGTTGTTCCAAGCATTTGGGGGTAATAAATAAAACCCAGTCCCCTGAGCTAGACCACCTACAGCTGCCTGATATAGCCACACTGGAAGCTAAGCAGCCGCCAGATACAGAGACAGGAGCCTGCCACGTGCACCTCTGCCCTCCTTCCTCTAACATAAGGGCAGCTCCGAAGGGACATCAGAGGATGGGTTTGGTGATCAGATAACAGATCACTTAGGCTCTCTGACCAACTTATCTAATCCCCAAGTAGTACAGCTATCTCTATTACCCACCCCTGTCACCCACAGATGATGTCAGTTCACTCCCAGGAGACCCTAAGAAGCACTTGGGCCAGTTACACTCTAATCTGTCTGAGCTGTGCACTGAGCCCTCACCGAGCTGAAGGCTCGCATCTTCCACTAATATTTCACTGGTCTGTCTGCCTCGGGTTGCCTGTGGGAGCCGGGCTGCAGATTCAGCATGCTTGTGTTCCCAGAACACTAGAGGAGGGGGAAGTGAGAAAAGACAGAAGACTCCAAAGACAAAGAAAGGAAAATACTCCACACAGCTCAGTGCCGCATCCAAGGCCAGCAGCATCAGCCCTGAATTTTAGGAATGCCAATACTAGACCCACCTGGGTCTCACTAAGTCAGTGCTACATGGTAAAGCCCAGAATGTTCCTTTTATTGCACAGATTCATGTGACTTTGATGCTTGTTATGATTTAAGTACCACTGACTTAACAATGTTTGGTGACAAAGGTCTGAGTTTAATGGGGAAAGCCAAGACCCAGAGAAGCCTAGTACTAATGAAGCAGAAAGCTTCTGAGGTTTGGCACAAGAGCCCTTCAAGTCAGTTTAGAATGGAGAGGAAAAAACAAAAACTATTGTGGAAAGTCACTCATCTTTTCTCAGCCTCAGTTTATCCATGTGTGGAATGTGGTTAATCTCCAAAGAGTCAGTAGGAATCCTATAGACAGCCTCCCCTGAGACCAAAGATCTCTGCTTCAGCTCAACTCCCACTGACACCGTGTGGAGAAAAACTGGTTTGTGCATTCCACCGTGCATCGCCCTGTTCTTCACTTGTAGCTGTCCTTAACCATGACAATCAAAACTATCCCCAAAGAACAAAACTGCTCAGGCTTCGGAAGTGCTGGAGTAGAAGATTAGTAAAACACAACATCACTCCATTCACTAGACCTCGCATTCCTCTCCCCATCTGTCCCTCAACAAGGTATCAGACTCAGGCGTTTTTAGTGACCTCCCTGAGCTGCAGTGTCCTCCTCTAGAAAAAGGGAAGTCTGCAGCTTCCGCTTCTCAGGGGCAGAGTGAGATTGAAGAGCTGTATATACAACTCAATACCATTGCACTGAACAGTGAGGAGCTTATCTTTTCATTCTCCTGATTAGGCAGATAGGCAGAGCAAGAGATGGGTTGAACCTTTATGATTGCTCTTAAATTAAAGGGAAAGCCAGAATCGTGGGATTAAAGGGGCAAGCCAAGATCACAGAGGAAAGTTGAGTCATACGGAAGCCCCGTCTCTGGAAGAAGGCGGCACAATGCAACTGTTTTGATTGGTTACACTCCCACTCATGACTCCGGGTTCCAACCCTGATGTTTGAGGCCAGTCATCTATGCCTTATAATTCAGCATGGCAGACTGGAACAGCGTGGAGGAGAGAGAGAAGCTAAGATCTTGGGATCCTCACAGACTCAGTATACAGCCTAGTTCTACACACATTGGCTCTGTGAGTTTGGCCAACACGCCCAGGCTCTTGCTGCCTCCATTTTCTGACTGGGGACATGGGAAGATGGATGGTCATTACCTCTCCATAGCTCATCTCAGTGGAGAGTTAGATGGTATCGTGTGCTGAAAGCTGTCATAACATTGTTGCTCTGTGCATTTTATAATGCTGGGGTATTTGGTTAAGCTTAGGATAGCATGCATGACAAAACTGAAACATAACAATGTCACAGACCAGTGCGTTTCACTATGGAAACAGGCTGGCATTTCACTATCACCCAGTCCTTTAAGCCGTTGTAAACTTTAGAGCCATCTAAACAGAGGCCAGCTACCATGAATCCCTAAGCAAATGGTGGGAAGCACTGCTCCACATTCTCAGGGGTGTGCATTTGTGATGTGTAGAGACTTCTTGAACTTGGTGGCAAATGCCTAGACTATCTTACCTTTGATCTAAGACAGAAGGCCTCTACCTATACTGTCAGTCACTGACCATTTAAAATGGTGTGGTTTCACATGTAATCTACATGACACACTTAATGTGCATGGCCACATTTGAGGTAGGTTCCACCATAACTCCTATGTTACGTGTGTAGAATCGGAAGTAAATGGGCTGATTACATATCTCCCGTTTTAGGCAGAAAACTAACCTAACTCAGTAAGTAACCTAACTCAGTTCTTAGAGAGGTTTTACAGTCAATCCATGTCAACTGTCGCCACTTAGCATTTTCCACAGTCGAAGGAATTATCTTCCTTTGCAATAAGCTCTGAGTTGCCCTGAAACTTGATTTAGAAAGATGAGAGGGACTTTGCTAAAGTGAAGGTCATGAATTTAACGTCTCCTCCAAGATCTCTAGATCCAGGCCAGACCCGGTTCAAGGAAGGGAGCTGCAGGGCTGAACAGCACCCCTACTTTGTGTCTGGAAATGGAGTTCCTCTCCTATACTGAGCTTGATTGACAGTTGGCAGACATCCCAGCCTTGTCCAGCACCTTCTGGGGAGTTGAATTTAGCCCTCTGTTCCTTTTTGCAGGTTACCAAATTTCACGAGTTCCCACACTCTTCATTTTCTGAATGTCAGTTGGTCAGAATTTAACATGATGTCTCTTAAACCTATCCGTGTACTTTGCATGAAGCCCTGGACTGCTCAGTGACTCTGCCAATATTCTTACAATGTCTCTTGCATGATCTAATGACACTTAGAAAGGATTTGAGACAACTTTTCTGAAAGTGAATTGGACAAGGATAAAATTGAGGAGTGGATGGGATTAGATGATTTTTAGGGTTCGTTTATAAACAAATAATGTATAGAAATTGCTTCTGCCATAAAACCTTCACTTCTAAATTTAGTGTAACAAGGGGGGAAAAAATCTTACTTGTGTTAATGGAAGCGAGCAAAAACCCAGCATGCTTTGTAACTGAACCCTTGAGTTTTGATATTTTTTTTCTTTAAGTTTTGATTTCTAAGGTGTTGTAGGTCATTGGTCCTTGACTTGAAGTGCTGAGCAGACAGTGGGAAACATGCGGAGGAAGCAAGGGTCAGAGCCTAACTAGTCCTCAGCGTAGTAAACTCCAGTTTATGCTGGAACTGAATTTGTCTCTAAGGCTTTACACAACATTAGGTCTCACCATCTGAACTCTTACAGACAAATCTGCACTGCTGAGTTTCAGGACAACTGGAAATGAAACAAAAACTGAGTCTTGTAGTAGTCGGAAGACATACTTGTTTTGAATTGATGTCTTAACACTTGTGTCTGGGAGGAAGTGTGTTCTGTTAAAATTGATTAATGTCATGAGTTCAAATCTCTTCTCCTATTGTCAAATAATCATGTGAAACTTTCAATGATTTCCTTTAGACTAAAAGTGGCTTTGGTTTTCATTCGCACTAAGTGCAAAAGCCCTGGAATTGCTTGTGTACAAGTTAGCATTTGAAATGGAATGTTTCAGCAGTGAGCAACTGTACTGTCGCAGAATCGAGACACAAGCTGGAATCCTTGGGCTTCCCTGGCTTCTCATTTTACCAACAAGGAAAAGAGGAAATAACTTTTCTCTAAAGACCGTATTTGAGAGCAAAGTGCCTTGCCACACGCTTGCTTGCTGAGAATATGAAATCTGAACGTGCTGACTGGTCACTTTCTAGTTTCTGACGTGGCAACTTGGAGACATTCTCTCCATGACTCTCTTCTAAACAGAATATGGATAAACCTCTACTACCAAGTCATGCCTGTGGGTCAGATGCAGGTCCACATTGCTACTCAGCATATGGTTGACATAGGCAGTTCTGCTTAGAGAGGCCCTGTGTCTCCTAGGGACCTGAAGAGGAGCCAGCAAATGAACAGCCCCTGTTCTGCCCTCCTCCCCAGCAAAGCATCTGGCAGACATCATTAATCAACCAGAGAATCTTGGCCAATAAGAGTGCTCGCTCGGCCAATGTTCTACCATCCTCCCCAGCAGTACACATGGCAGACAGCATTAATCAGCTGGAAATCTTGCCCAATAAGAATCTTTCTCAACATAGAATTCCAGGCATGCTACTAGTCAGCTAAATTTGGAACAAATCCTATTTCTCTATCCAACTTGAAGACAAAGGTGATTTATTCATTTAACACAGCACTGTCAGAGGCAGTGAGGCGCTGGAGAAAACTCATGGGCTCGTAGTCACAGGACTTCTAACCTCAGCTCTGGCACTCAATTGGCTGTGTGAGTTTGTTTGGGCAACTCACATAGCCTCTCTGTGTCTTGGTTTGCTCTCTGTTTAAGAAAGGGTTGTAACATCCAACAAGACTACTGTGGAGAATAAACAAAATAGCATGTCTTGAGCAGACAGTGTGATGACTGAAATTTAGTGTGTGTTTAACGAATGCTAATTCTTTCTTTATCCAGCATTCGCCATACAAGGAGTTGTGTATTTCACAGAGAACTTCAAATTCTCTCCTCGGTCTCTTCTACCAATCTGCCTCCCCATTTCCCCATTTCTGGCCCTTCCGCTGTGTGTACTAGAATCCTTAGCTAAGCAAAGCCTTAAGAAATGCTGAACTAGCTGTGAACATTTGGGTAGGTTGAAGAATTAAATATAGACTAAGAAGTGCCTACCAGTCAATTTGAGCAGACTGTTCTCAGTCACAAATGGCCCACAGGTTAGGTGGATTAAATGTATGTCTTCTCTTCCTGTCTTCTCAGTTTGTGATTGACTCATCAGAAGCAATCCCTTGGTAAGTTAAGCAGAATTGGTATATGCATCAACCTTCTATGGGTGAATGCTAATCTTGCTGAGCCTGACACAGCCAGATTGTTAAGCCCCAGGGAGTGTGGGCACATGCCACCAAAGAAAAATGAAGAAACATAGACCTGTGCAGCTTCACCATTTCCAGGACATTTCTTGCCAAAATCTTCACTTGTGGTCTGGTGACAATGTATCTTCTGCTCAGTGACTCAGCTTACCACGCCATCTGGCTCTGCTTCCTTCCTTGGCGCTGCCCCCAGCTTGCCCCCTCCCACCAGCGGCCTGATCCCAGTGCAGATACCAGCTCTCACTGAATCTACCAGCTTAGAAAATTGAAGAATCAACAAAAAGAGGAGTCTGCAACCTTGATCTCCTTCCAAACAGCAACACGCCTGTTTGGGCTGGGCAGTCGGGAGCCATGAATGTAATCCTGACCAATGCTGAGATTAAACCCATTGAATGACTTGGCTCGAGCTTTTGTGAACGATCAGAAGTGTGTAGCATAGCAGTGTTTACAGGTTTATAGATCTGCCTGGGGCACCCAATGCCCTTGACTATGATTTATTATTACAGGACAGAGATTATCTCAGACTGCGCTGGAAATGGATCTTGGCTGAGTTATTTAACTCAGCGGATGCAATGTGTGAGGGTTGATGGCCTTGTTTCTCAATTTGTCAGTTGTAAAGGGAGTCCCTGAGGCTCAATTTCAGACCCAGTATTGTTTACATAGCCCAGCAATAATACATCACATGTGGCAAAATATTACAAATTCATTTTTATGCTGATGGTACGGTCCATGCATAATAGCAGCTAATGTGCTTCTCCTTTTATTTGAAATTGCAGCAGTCTCTAAAGGCACAAAGGGCCTTTTGTGTTTTGAACCATAAAGAAGAGAAAGTATATGACAGTTTTTAGAAGGACTAATGAAGGGTTTGATCTGGCTCGGCTGCCATCTGTAAAACAGGCCTATTATAGCAGTTACGGCCATTATAATGCCATGCCATCTGAAGGTATCTGGCAGAAAAGTCTCAGACTGTTGTTATCGTTATTATTGTTTGGGAAGCCATGGAAAATGGCTTCCCATTCTGCTGTTCACATTTAGGTGATGGGAAAGGAATAACAGGAGAAGTGGTTTCCATCTGGTGCTTTATTCAAATGACCACCGGCACCAGTTACTCGGGAATGACAGCATGTGTATTAAGTACAGGAGTAGTATGCTATGTTTAAAATGTGGAGGCTGCTTTCAACGATCGCTGAATAAATCGACTCATTATGTGTCACAACAAATTGCCTGCACTCTGTCCCGTCCCTGGGGGGGTGGGGGGGTGGGGAGATCTTAAATAACGTATTTTAAAGAACTCAAAAATGCCCCCAAAGAGTGTAGAAGCTGCCTCGGGTTTCTGAACGTGGAATCCAAGACTGCAAAACTACAGGCAAGTTTCTCAAGAAAGAACAGAGCCTTTAAAATAAGATTTCATGCTCTGTGACACTCACAAATCAAAAAAATAAACAAATAAAACATCAACTTCCTTGGGAATGTAGCGTTTTAAATGAACATTTACAAAGGAAAAGGCCTGAGCTATTTTTTACTTTTTTTTTTTTCAGATTATTTGTAGCCCCACAAAACTGTATCTTTCTCCACACTAAAAGACGGCCAGTGGCTGCCTTTCCACGGGTAATTTGCATTTAATTGTGTTTGTGTAAGCCATACATTCCTCTCTCAAAGCCGAAAAATGAACCCTAGACATTGCAACAATCTGAAACCCCTACAGTCCATTGCCCTCAGAGAAAGATTCCCAGGAAAGTTTTATTGCAGCCTCTGTTTATTTTGGGGATCTTTCTAACACACACTAAGTTATTTAGAAGGAGGTAGGAGAGACGGAAAGATGTAAACATAGCATCTCCAAGTAGCACCACCATAGCAGGGGTTAGCAGAGAAATAGAAGAAAACACCGAAGCTGAGCCCAAGGCTTTTATAAAAGTTTGCCTGACAGTCACCTCTGTGTACCAAGGAGACAAAGGACAGCGAAGAAGAACTTACGATCCGCATCTGCTGGGTGGATTTAGGGAAATGGCTCCTGAATTTCTAAATGGGTGAGCAGGCTTACAAAAGATATCTAACCCTCTTTGTCAACTTGTAGCCTCACTGGTATCTGCTGTGATAGAAATGTGTCCTTCCAAGTTTGAATGTCATAAACAATCCCATGGTACCATTCTACAGAGAGATGCCCTCTGCCCTCTGTGTGGATTAAGTCATCTCAGGAGGAGGGCATTATAACAGCAAGTTTTCCCCCTCTTTTCTCTTTATCCCACTCTCATCCCCTTTTGCTCCCTCCCATGAGAGACTCAACATACTGGTCCTCAACAGATGTCACGCCAGGCCCTTGAATTTCCCACTTCCAGAATCCCTTAAGAAAGCAAATCCTTCCAGAATGAGGCTGTGATGTACAAAATAGACTAAGACAGAAGTTACTGGAGATTTTTTTCAAAGACTAAACATTGGCTGCTCGGTGGACACAATGTGTCTAAGGAGGTTACTTCACAGGATACTTAAGGCTACGGTGGAGCACAGATGGGCAGAGCCTTATTGTTACTGCTCTTCCACAAGTGTCAGTAGTCCCTGAGTTTTGGACTCAAGGAGACAGCAAGCAACTCAACAGTTATTCTGCTCTGTGTGGAGATGAAAATCAAACTGAACCAACTCTGGGATAAATGAATATAACCCTGCTGAGAGTCAACAAAGGCTTTGGAAATAAAACTTGAGCTAAGTTTCACAGCACAGATAAAATCCAGTGAGACAAACAAAGGGTTCTCAGTGTGCCAAGGCAAAGGGACTGAGGCCATGGTGTGCCCTGGACAGGCAGCCCTGAGCCATTCTGCCAGGCACATGGGCTGCCTTCAACCATCCTGCTGTGCTTTCAAGGTTTTCAGCTTAGCTGCAGAACACACAAGGACCCCCAAATGTTCTCCATGCAAACCAAGTATTAGAGTCTGGGTCATAGGCAAAAAAGTCACGTGCAGACAGGAAGCTGGGCACCTCAGGCATAACTACTGGGGAGGTGAAAAGTCGGGTTCAGTTTCCACAGAAGCCACCTGAATGCATTCAAGAGCCATTGGGAGACCAAAGGACTCAACTCCAGAAGATGTCTAGAGTTTTAAGACTTTTAGCCTGGTTTTAGTTGTGAACTCTAGGATTTAATTGCAAATTTCCTCCACTTTCACGTTCTGCTCTCTCTCTCTCTCTCTCTCTCTCTCTCTCTCTCTCTCTCTCTCTCTGTCTCCTGCATGAGCCTTTCAACTTTATAATCTACCTCTTCTTCTTTGTGCTTCTAAACTCTTACCTTACACACCACCCATTTCATTTCACATACATTATCTTACATAGATTTTACATTTCACTTTTAAATAGTACTTTATTCCTTCACAATTAGGAGTGTTTTATGCTCTCTGTCAGAGTCTCAGTACTGTTTCCCTTTCTGTCCCTCTTGGTTTCCCTCTCCCCCTCCCATCTTTCTACCTTGATTTTCTCCTGTTTGGTCCTGTTTCGGTTTGTTTTTACTAACCTCTAGGAAGACAAATGGTGATAGAGACGGGGCCATGGCAAGAGGCTCCCCGTGGGCAGAGGCAGCAAACAACCCAAACACCCTCTGTCCTTTTGGACAGCCCTATCCTTCTTTGCCTGGTGTCCTTGAAGCTACACTTGGAGCCAATCTAGATTCCACTCCCACCTTGCCAGCACCACCAGTGAATGACCTGACCAACTCCTTAAAAATACAAAGAGAAAAAAGACTTAACGAACACTCCAAAAGAGACCGAAGACTTGCCTGTGGGGAATAGTGAGTCACCTCTTTCCCAGGTCACAGCCGTGTGCAGAATCCACAAAAGTTACTGCGTGAGGTTTCCTTCTGATATCATAGCTTTTGGGCCTGCATGTTTGGAATCTGATGAAAGAGAGAATTCTTTCTTCTTTTGGAAGAAAAGGAGAGTTGGCTACCTGGTATTTTCTGCCCTAATACAAGGTATTTTTGGACATTGTCCCACCCTATACGGATGCTCACAGAACAACAGAATTAGAGGGAAGGGCCCAGGCATTTCCAAGATATGTCAAGGTCCAGAGTAAAGCAAGAAGAGCTGAGCTATTCTGCTTCTCATTGCTTTACCAGAGTAGACTGTTACTCTGAGGAAAGCAGAGCCTTGAAGATCCTATGACTTCCTGAGCTAGAGGCTACTGGGGACATATTAGTGTTATTCAGGCACATGTTTGGGAGGGGGAAGATTTCTCAGATGTCCCAGAGATTTTGCTTATAGGACAATGAAGGCCAGGAGCCTATGCAGCTTGCCAAGGGCCCCAGGACACTCTGATGTGTGTAAGGATGGCTAGCTGTTGGAAATATTGCCCAGACTCAACATGCCTTTGCCCGCAATTCTTGCTTTCGTGCATTTGTGGGGTTTCTTTGCATTGCTCTTTTAGGGCGCCCTCCTATTCCCCATGACTTCTAGCCTTTCTCTGAGAAACAGAGGGCAACATCCCGGCACCACACTCCAGCAGGCTATCACGTCCAGCTCCCCAGGAATCCTCTTCTGGAAAGAAAGCAGTCATCCTATGCTCTGCCTTTGACATCCTGCGCTTGGCTGGATACATAAGGAGCAGAGTTGTTCTGCCAGGCAAAACTGCAACAGTGGCTGCTTGTCGCTGAGATTGCATGCTGCTAAGCTGCTGTTTGAGACCGCTCTAGGGCACCCTGTCACCAGCAAGGTTTGTCCTGGAACCTTGCCAATTCAAAAGGAATAGCTGCTGTGCGAGCTTTCTGCGGAGTTTTGTGTTGTTGGTTTGCTCCTATCTCCAGCCTTTGTGGGCATTGTCTTAAAGTCTAGAGGGGATACACTTGAGTCCTGAGAAGGGATCGGCCAAAAGAAGCAGCTAAGATGAAGAAACAGGTGGAACTAGGCAGGCATTAACCCACATGTCCTCCACTGTGAGTGGCCTCAGGGACAATCTAGTAGTCCTTTGATGGGATGGAATTTAGGGATGAGTTGAAGTAGAACCAGAGTCTAGAGATCAGTTAAAAACTTTCCCACCCAGCTAGATGCTGAATATATTTCTCCAGAGTCTAACCCCATGAGACTACCTGAACCTACCCTCTATGCATCCTTTTCAACCTTCCGGATGGAACCTGGTTACCACTTTCAGTGGTCCAGTCTAGTCTAATGGCCACTGCCTGCACTAGAACCAACCTCTAAACATCTGACAGGGCTCATCCTGCCTGTCACCCAACCCACGAGCCACTTTCACACGATGTCTGACCTCACCACCAAGCCAAACTTCTCCCAGCTTGGCTCAGGAGACACAGCCTGTATATCCTTCACCTAACTTCACTCCCCCCAAGCCATTCCCAACCTCTGGACCCAACCCACCTTCGCATCCTTTCTTCTACCCCAACCTGCTGTGTCCACACAAATACAGAACTAAAAATAAAAGCCCACATGCCCGGGCCTCATGACAAAACAAAACAAACAAACAAAAACAAAAAACAAAAAAACAAAAAACAAAACCAACAACAACAATGTGAAAGATCTTGCCAGTATCTCCCTTCCTAAATCTGCTAGTCCTTCAGAAACATTTGCTAATGGGAATTACCTAGATGAAGCCCAGGACACAGAATTTGAAAGAACAATCATAAACTTTAAGTTTGAGGAAGACATAAAGAAATAGCCCAGCGAAATTATATTTATAAAACTGAAGATCTCAAACTTAAAAAAAAAAAAAAAAAAAAACACTCAAATATTGGAGCTAGAAAGATAATTCGGTCATTGAGAACACTTCCTCATTTTATAGACCAAGGTTTGGTTCCCAGCACTTGCATGAGGCTTCTCACAGTTGCCTCTAACTCTAGCTTTGTGGTGTCTGATACCTCTGGACACCAGAGGCAGCTGTACTCATGTGCACGCACACATGCACACAGGCGCACGCGCACACACACACATACACAGTGAGAGAGACAGATACACAGAGAGAAACACACACACATACATGGACATACGACAGACAGTCAGACAGACAGACAGAAAAAATAAAACCTTACAAAGCAGTAAAGGTTCAAGTTATCTTAAGTGGGAATGAGAAAAGGAGTTTCAAATTAGGAAGAGAAGAGAGATAAATACAGAAGGAAGGAAAAGAATAAATAATTGCAACAATGTTTGAAAAAGTCACAAGGAATCTTACTCTTAACATTACCTAAAAGAATCTACAATGTATGTAATTTGGTGTATAAATGAAATTTTCCTATCTGTGGTAACAGTGCTCCTTCAAGAGACAAAGACCATTTAACAAGAAGCTCAATATCAGGTATTATAATCTCTCTTTTGAGAATTGTCTAAGAGACTCCCAGAATATTACAGCCTTTTACTGTTGCCCTTGGTTGCCCCCCACCCCAGAGGTAGACGGTAAGTCCCCATTACTGAAGATACCATGTACTTCAGGCACAGGGCCCAGAGGCTAGTGAGCAGGAACTGACTTGAATAGGACTAGTTGTCCTATTGACTCTCAGAGGACTAGTTGTCATGGTGCCAGAAGGTGCCATGCAATCTTCCAACATTAAGATGCAACTGTCTGTCTTACCTAGCTATGATGCCAATAAACCAAAACAGGACCGGCATGGCATGTTAGCTCTAAGGATACAGAAGAGGCAGCCATACCTTGGCAGTAACCAATGACTCTCTAATTGGATTTAAGACCCTCTCATCAAGAAGGAAACCATGCCTAGTACTGAAACCCTAGCCAATTCCCCAGGGCTCGTGAAGTCATGGATCTTAGAGAAGCACCTACAACTGCCACTTCAGTAAAGTAGCACGAGCCCTAACTACATTCTAAATATTTGTCATCACGCCACACATAAGTGTAGCCCTCACCCTTCATCCAGAAAAGTTCTTTTGTCAGTAGATGGAGACCTGTAAAGAATACCACAGCCAATCAAAATACGTAATTGGGGAGGCCGGTCACAAGGACACATCTGCAATACAATCCTGTACCTAAGGCTCCGAGATCATTATGGAAAATGAGACCTAAGTACTGTAAACGCCAGAGGAACAGGAAGTTTGTTGTGAGATTGTGTCTATAAAAGTCAGAAATTACACCCGTAAAATCTCATCAACATGATTGTGTGTCTAAACCCAGATGAACACAAACAACACCATCAGACATGGCTAACGTGGATCGAGGAAAGTGCAGGAGGCCTCAGTCCTACACAAAGAACCACAGACAGCTAAGAACTGCAGAGAGCAAGGGAAACAGTCTTCCCCAGGGAAGAGCCCACCAATTGGTTTTCCATGTCATATTGTCAGCATCGGAAACATACCGATAAGTAACGTATCAACTGAGCAGGTTGTAGAGACAGCTAGATCTCTGATCTCAAGACCAGCCTAGTATATGGAGCAAGTCCCAGGACAGCTAGCGCTACACAAAGAAACCCTGTATCAAACAAACAAACAAGCACAAATGAAAATGAGCCGTATTTTCCTATCTGTCTTTGCCCATGACTTTGCAGTTTCAGTGCAAAATTCAGTTTGAATTTGTCTGTGTTTGTCCTTAGAACTTGCTTAGTCTAATGAGACACAAGTAAACACAATACATCCAGACTCCAAAAGGTACACTTGGACTGCACTTTCTCCAGGTACACTATAGCAACTTTCTTGCACATAACCCTGGAAAGCTTACAGAAAGGTGACAGAAACAACCTCCACCACAGTATCAGACATGTGAAGGAGCCTGCCTTAGAGGTGTCTACAAACAGCTGCCAGCTCACTGGAGATTGTCTAGCCTCTACAGTGGAGCAGACTAACTACTCAAACATGCTGTTTCTAAAAACGTCTACCTATTACAGAGGCCGGATCTGTCTGTCATTAAGATTGTGTTAGAATCTTTTCTCATAGCTCTGACAAAAACAACATAGGGACACGACAGTTTACTGTGACTCACAGTTTGAAAGTCCATTTCACTACGGCAGAGAAATCATGGTGACAGAAACCTGAGGCAGTTTGGTCACACTGTAAGCATATTTGAGACACACAGAGAAACCTAATTCTAGCTTTCTCCTCTTATTCAGTCCAGGGCCCCAGCCTGTGGGATGCTACTACTGATATTTAAAGTTTCCACCTCATCTAATGCAGTCTAAAAGATATTACAGACACGCGCACAGGATCATCTCTGAGGTGATTCCATGCACTGTTGGCAATATTAGCCCTCACACAGATCACTTATTCATTAACACAAGCACTAAATGCAATGTGTGCCAAGCACTGGGTCAGACATATTTTGTCATTTAATATTCAAAAATGCATGTGTCAGTCATTTCTTACCTTAACTCCTAGAACAAAATCTTGGGAAAGAAGTAATACTGACGCTTATGTGTAACGGCCTCTAGGTTATTTGTTTGTTTGTTTTTGTTGTTGTTACTGTTGTTTTTTGTTTGTTTGTTTGTTTTTAAGTCAGGGTCTCCATATGCTGCCCATTATGGACACAAACTTCTGGAATTAAATAATTCTCTCTCTCAGTCTCCTAAATACTTTGCTCCTCAGATACATGCCTCAGCACCCAACTCTCTATGAAGCGCGCGTGTGTGTGTGTGTGTGTGTGTGTGTGTGTGTGTATGTGTGTGTGTGTGTGTGTGTGTGTGTGTGTGTGTGTGTGTGTGTGTGTTCTTTGCAATTTTGAAGTACTAGGGACTCAAACTCAGGTCCACTGAGTTACACCTCTAGTCTTGATTTCATTTTAACAATATTTCTGAGACAGGATGACTGCAGAGATGGCTCAGCCATTAACAGCACTGGCTGTTCTTGCAGAGATCCTGGGTTCTAATCGCAACACCCACATGGTGGCTCACAGTCATCTTCTACTTCAGTTCCAGGGTTCCAATCCCCTCATCTAGATAGTACACACGTGTGGCATATACATACACGCAGGTAAAACATTCCTACACATAAAGTTAAAACAAGTAAATCTTTAAAAAACAAAATAAATATTTTTATGAACAAAGGTGGAGAATAATACAGGAAGACACCTAACATTGACCTCTGGCCTTCATACAGGCATGCAGGGGCGCACACAAGCATATGTGCACATGGAAACATGTGTGTATGTACACAAACGAAGAGGAAATGAAACTTGTTTTTATTCTTTCTTTTGTACGTGTGTGTGTGTGTGTGTGTGTGTGTGTTCCCAAGCACCCTCAGGTGTATTCCCTCAAGTATCCACTTTATTCTCTCAGACAAAGTCTCTCACTAACACCTAGGTCTGCAGTTAGGTTGAGCTGTCTGTCTTTGCCCCATTACATTGGGATTCCCGGAATCATATCTGGCTTTTTACATGGATCCTGGGGATCAAACCCAGGTCCCATGCTTATGTGGTCCAGCTCTTCCCTGGTGTGTCTCATTATTCATCCCAGGCTGCTCTCAAACTCATAATCAGCTTCTCTCTGCCTCCTCAATAACGGGATTATGGGCATGAGTCACTATGTCCAGTCATATATCTTGAATCAATAGCCCCAAGCTGTGAATACAATACGAATATTGTTGTCGTATCTTTATATCAATAGCTTCTATTTCTGAAAAACACTGACGTCTTTTTCCCAAAGTTTTTTTTTATGTGCATTGTGTGCCCATGTGTTTATGTATATGTGTGAAGGTGTCTACGGAAACCAGAAGAGAGCACAGGTCCTCTGGGGTTACAGGTGGTTGTGAGCTGACCAATGTGGGTGCTGGGAGTCGAACTCAGGTCCTCTGGAAAAGCAGCATGTGCTCTTAACTCAGTGAGCTATCTCTCCAACCCCAACAGTTTTTTGTTTGTTTGTTTGTTTGTTTGTTTGTTTGTTTGTTTATGTAGAGGAAAGACAGTAACATCTTTTCTTCATTCATTGAGAAGTTTGTTGCTTGGACCCCATAAGAAAAGACGAAATAGCAAGAGAAAGAAACAACAAATTTATTTAACAAGGTCATGTTATAAAAGAGGGATGGCAGATATTATGGCAGCATGTCCATTGATATAATGTCTCTTCCATAACTGCAGTGAACTAAGCTATAAACCACAAGCTTTATTTATAGTAGGAGACATACTTTTTAACAGCTCTAGTGTTCAGATCTACACAAAATATATTTTCCTCATTCTTGGGACCAAGTATGAAATATCCCCCAGATTTTTGCTGGACAACAACATACTTGGCTAGTCTGCAATGTACTTCCTAGACTGGAGATAGAGCTCAGCTGGTAGAATGTTTACCTAGCACACACAAGGTCCTGGGTTTGATCCCCATGCATAAACCATGCATGATGTGCTTGTAATCTCAGTACTTGAAGATAGAAACAAGAGAGTCAGAAGTTTAAAGTCATCCTTAGCTATATAGTAAGTAGGAGGCCAACCTGGGCAACATTAGCATCTGTCTCAAAAAAGAAAAAAAAAACCAATACAAATAGGGGCCAGGGAAACAGTTCTGTGGTTAAGAGTGTGAATTACTCTTTAAGAGTGTGAATTACTCCTCTTCTGGAGGACCTAAGTTCAGTTCTTAGCACCTGTACTGGGCAGCCCACAGCTACCTGCTAACTCCAGTTCCAAGGCTTCAGGTGCCCTCTTCTGACAACTACTGGCACTAATAAACACACACACACACACACACACACACACACACACACCTACACAGAGAGAGAGAGAGACAGACAGACAGACAGACTTAAAATAATACAGTGAATCTTCAAAAAAAAAAAAAAAAAAACCAAGCATTTTTCATATGCAACCAAATCTATTCAAGCTTAAACCTTTCTCCAAGTAGTCTCTAAATAGTCTCCAAATGTTGTCATTAGAGTGTGTGTGTGTGTGTGTGTGTGTGTGTGTGTGTGTTTAAAAACAGTTTGGATATTTGTTAGAACAAACATTATTTAGTTTTCAAATAAAAGCTTTTTCTGAAAAAATATTATCGGGAACACAGGGATTTTAAATACTACTATATCATTTATGGCTTGTCTAAAATGTGTTATATTTGAAACTACTTTGTCCTCTACTCTAATTCAAACCAAGTATGGAAAAATAGTATCTATAGTAAACCTCAAAAAATAATATAGAAAGGCTTATTATTAAGCCTTAAGCTAGGGGCCTGGCAAATAACAAGATGGCACAGTGGGTAAAGTCCCTTCCTGTCTAGCTTGGCAAACCTGAGTTTGATCCCCAGGATCCACAAACCCATATGGTAGAAGGGAAAACTAAGGTCCATAAGTTGTTTTCTGCCCTTCACATGTGTGCTCCCCACCCATACACATGCACACTAAGTAAGTAAAATATGAAATTGAAAACATCACAATCTCATGCATTTCCAGTTGCATATCTCTGTGGATAGATGATGCAGTTGTACATCTGCTTTGTGCCACTCCAAATGGGAACGACTCTTGTGTTCACTACATTGCACTGCACATGTGACCCATCAGCTGGTTACTTACTTCAGTTATCACATTGGCTGAAAGCTAGATTATACATAGAGTTTTCTGAACTAGCTGCAGTTTCAGGCATGTGATGGGAGACTTAGGACCCAGGGCTATGCATAAAGGTGGACTATAGTATAAAAATTTAAAGATGCCATAGTGCAAACTGAGTGAGGTCTCTAGGGTTGAGGACCCAATGGGCAATGCTATTCAGAATTGATGATGTTAGAAAGTTGTTCACATTTACTCTGGAGATGTTCAGATGCCATGAGATGCTAGATGTTCTGTTGACCCAGAGTTAGCCGCTTGCTAATTTTCTTTTTTGAAAGACAGAAATGCCTATGGATACATTTTATATGTAAAAGCATCGTTCTTGAAAGTCTGGACTGAACAATAAGTGAACAGAATCAGGTATGGGTCACGGGAACATATTCAGATGAGGGAGCTGGTCCAGGTTGCCAGATACTTCCAAAAACAACTGAAGGGCAAAACAGATAGTGAAGAGCAAGAGAGCAAGCTGGAGACTGAGGTATTTGTTTATATGGAGAAACTTCTAGAAATGACAAGAAGTAAAAAGTGCCCATGGAGGGAGCTGCTGAAGCCTGACATGGGAGGCAAAGATGCATTATGGGAACGCTAAGCTACGGAGATGCTAAGGACAGCAGTTGCTTGGTTCCTTGAAAGCCATTCCATTGGTAAACAGCCAAACTACAGTGAGATATATGAAAAACTCTACCACAAATAATGCAGAGGTGATGGCCCTGCATTAGTCACACATCTGGAGACAGCACTCACATCCATCCCTCCCTTACCCAGGGCAGAAGGCTGTGTCCTTTGGTGGAAGTGCTGTCTGTGTGCTCTCCTCTTTGTTCCTGCTTAGCTATGAGAGCACAGCAAAGGACATCTTTGTATCTGGACCTTTACACTCCCTGTGGTTCACCAGGGAAGCACAAATACAAAGTCTTGTTTGTTTTAATTTTCTTTTGTTTCTAGAAAAGAGCAAGGGAGGAATTACCAAATTCTTAGAACAGCATTTCTCAACAGGTAGTTTACAGAATGCTGGCTCCCAGAGGAAGCACACAGTAAACTCCAGGAAAGAAATTCCATAGCTTAATAACACTGAAGAGTCCTGAGTGAGAGGAAATGGACTTTCTTGCTACAGGATTTCTCGGGGACTTTAACGTATGATTGTACATCATCACCCTCCACGAGACAGCTCTGTTATTTCCATTTACCTTAGACTAGAAAGATGGAGCAGTATATCTAACAAAACAAAATCTGGCTCATCTCAGATGAAAGATTTTGGCCTCTAAAAACCCTTAGATAAGAAATTTTGTCCCATTGGGACACTGCCCTAATCTGGAGTGACTGTCCCTAATTCAAGTTTTCTCATAAGCTCAGCAGCAGCAGAGAATCTGACCTGGACCTGATCCCACCACCTGCATCAACTCTGCATGCAAACCACCAACGCTTTGCAATGTTCCTTCCACCAGTAGAGGCAATGGGCTCCTTCTTCCAAGCTCTTGCTACCTTGGACCTGAATGGCCTCTTTCCAGGAAGGCAACAGAACTGAGAGATTCTGATTCTGGGACCAAATCAGAGATTCCAAATTGGTCTGGTCTTGTCACAGAATAAGACAATGAGAGACAGCCATACTGAGCATAAAGAGAGAGCCTGGAAAAGGCCCACCAAAACCTGATGGTACCGTGTGGGAGGCAGAGTGTGGCATGGACAGGCTCAGTCCCAGTAGTGCTTCCAGGCCTGCTTGTTCATAGGCCAGATCCTGACTGATGGGTCCTTGGATCTAGAGGCACAAGAATAACTGGGCTTGGACTCCAAGAACACAAAAGCTATGCTTTCAGTCTGGACACTGAATGGGAGTCCACAGAAGACAAGAGGCATCATTATCCAAACACTTAGGCATGAGCTCAGTAGCAGCCAACTGCCTACAGGCTCTTGGCAAGTGCAGTTCAGATTTACATAGACTTCGAAGGCAAGACTGTCTAGGCTTGCTCTCAATCCCTCCCAACTGAGTGCGGTAATGTACTGCCTTCAAGTCTCAACCCCAATTCAAACCGTACCTCATCCTTCCTAAGAGGCAGATTCTCATCATTAAGATGACTGCCAAGCACAGGTCTTGGAGCACAGAGATGTTTGTAAGAATACAGAGATGCTAAGGTTTGCCGAACTTGTAACTCAGTCATAGAGCATTGCTTAGCCTTCTTAAGGCTTAAGACCCTAAGTTCAGTACAAAGCAACGAGGGGGGAATAAATGCATTTTCAGGTTTTACTATCATTTGAAAGATTCTCAGACCCAACACAAGGAAAAGTCTCTGGCAGCTCAAAGTAGAGAAACCAAGGTCATCATCTTAAGAAAGGAAAGAGAGTTAGCCCCAGCCCCCAGGGTGCTGACTAAGAACCCTTAACATCAACAGTGTGAAAAACATCAACTGGCTTTATAGCAGCCATCCACACCAAGACCAGGACCTCTCCTTTAAGTACTTGCACATGGCAAGAAGAACTAAACAGAAACTACATTCATACCCAGGCTTAACCCACAAGTCTGATGCCTCTGCATCCCAAGTATCCCCACTTCTCCAAATCAAAGCCTTCTTAGGTACCCAGTAGCCCAGCACCACTACTGGGCCTGCCTGCATGGTCAGGAGTGAGCCTGCTCTCTCTTCTGGTGTTTCCATGAGTCCTGGAGCTATTCTTGCCTGTGAAAGAAGGGGTAACTGGAAGAGATGCATGACATGCACCAAAAATTGTTTACTGCCTGCCATACGGTCATTGGCCCCTCAAGCACCATCACTGTGTCTTCCAGTCTCTTGTCACCATCACTGGCTCCCATAACTTGTAGGAAATATAGTTCCAGGCCAGTCACTCAATGTTCTAAAGAAGTAGAGTTGGGTACTGGGAAACTATGTTCTGAGACCTTTGCCCTGAGATGGAGCTGGAAAGTGTTGCTCTGGATCCCACTCCCAACTGATGGGAGTCATCCTTTCCTCAAGGACTAGCCATGCACAAGCCCTCACCTGCTCCACTCCATGGTCCCCAAGGATGCTGAAGGTTCCCACTGTATGGAGCTCTGTGCAGTCCCCTGAGAGACAGCAGATCTAATGACTACTCCAGAAGATGTCTGCTTTGCAGGTGCAGTAACTCCTGGGTGCTAATAAGGCTTCCCCTCTCCCACTCTAAGTATGCTCTGCCCACTCTGTAAAGAAATCAGAGTTCTCTCTCCTCTAGCTCCAAACCCGCCAAAGCCTCTACCTATCCTCCTCGTTTTCCATCTCCTGCTTACTGTTGAGCACTGGACAATCAGAGCTCTACCCACAACATCCTTCTCTCTCACTTCAGCAGCCCCTGTCAAGGTGAGAACTTGGTGCATTCAGTCGGGTCTTGGGGGCTCAGAAAACACCTCCACACACATTTGAACTTCAAAACAATGTGAGAAAGCATGTGACATCTCAGAGACCGTCACATCAGTCCAGATTATTGCTCCACTCTCCCAGTCTCTACCACGTCCCTGTAGGGAATACAAGACTCTAGGGCCAGTCTGTGGTTAGATAACATGGCCCTGTGGTGGAAAAACCAGTGTGAGACCAAATATCACATGCCTCACTCTGGACATCTTGGAGACCACGAGTCAGCTAATAATGCGTGGCACTTGATGTGCAGGGAGCCTAAAGGTAAACAGTGATGTAAATAAATAAAAACATCACACATCAAAATTAACCAGGTCCAAAGTCTATATGACTCAATAAATTTCTAAACAGCATTTTTATTTACTTGCAAAGGTCTTTAGAATGAAAATGTTTATTAAAATATTTTAAGTATGCAGTGATTTAATCTGTCATATATTTTGTGTGTATTTGTATAAATATGGCCTTAAAATCAGAGGCAACTGCCCTCGTCTTTGCCAGCCGGCCTGTATGTGTGTCTATCAGCAGGCCTGAATGCCTACCCCCATGTATTCTGTGTGCCAGTCTGGGTGTGTGTCTGTACCAATCTCTGTGTAGCCCATATGTCCTGGTGTACTTGGGTGCCTGCCTGCCCAGCAAAGACGGTGCTAACCTTCACTTAAAGTGAATAAATTACGTCATATCTGCCTGTAGTCTCTTGTAATTTCTTCATGGGCCTACCCTTCTGTCTCCTTCTTCACTTCCTGGCCGCTAAGTTTGGACCCCAGAACCCCAGAGTCCCTTGAGTTATTACTTACTTACTGTTGTTCTTAAACTGACTCATACATTTTAACAAATTTGCTTTGAGACACCTCTACAATTTTTATCAATGGAGAATTGATGTCACTGGTCTTCAGGAAGTGGCACAAGACATAGAAACTCACTGAAAACAACACATTGCTTAATCTTGCTCTAAACCACAGGTCAAGGGGAGCTCCTGGGCCCTAGCCAAAGCAGTTCTTCTGGTTTCCATAGATCCAATCTAAGATTGGGGAAGCTTAGCCCATCTACTGAGATCCCTCCTGGCTTGTCTGAGAGACCAGGTCCATTCATAGAAGACTAGAATCAAACGTTCCTCTCTCCAGATTCTAGACCTTTCTTGGGACCTGCTCCTTGACATTGCTGCCCTATCACTGAGTAGTGTTCATGGAGGAAATTCTCCATCACTGTAGAGCTCATTCATTCCCAGGGGCTCGTGGGTTTCTACTGCTGCTGTTGTAGAAGAAGAAAGGCAGTGGTCTACTGGCCACGGCTTCCCATGTAGTGAGCATTTTCTCTAAAATTCCAGCTGGAAAGTACCACGTGAAAAGGCTTAGCTCCCATGGTCCAGCCACACTTCATTAAAAAAAAAAAAAAAAAAAAAACTGCACTCCATAGAATGACTCACAGTATCTATAATATTCACATTCTAACCTAACAGAAAATCATCCGTGTTGTGTGGATATGGAGAAACTGAGACCCTGTGTATCACTGGCAGAAACATATAATGGTTTATTCACTGTGGGAAATGTGAAACGTCCTTAAAATAACAAAGCATAGAATTACCATTTGATCTACAGATTCCACTTCCAGGCACAGACACAAAGTAACTGACATCAGAGTCTCAGAGTAAAACTTGCTCAGCCTCCTTCACAGCAGAACTACTCACAGCAGCCAAGGAAAGGAGAAGTTCAAATGCCCAAAACGCTATATGCTTACAAAGGAATACTATTCCACTGTAAACATAAGTAAAACCCTGACATAAACATCGCAGCTTGGTTAGGTCAGTGCTCTGCCACTGAACCACGCCCCTAGGCAACCCCAGAACTTAGACGAACCATGAATAATTGTGGGAAATGAATATGGCAGATACAAAAGAATAGGCATTGGTTATATTTATACAAGAGAAACAGAAAGTGACATACTGTTGGCTCTGTGTCGATGACAGTGGGAAAGGATTATTTGCTAGAATACAGATTTATAAATCTAGAGGGGTGTTAGTGATTACACACAATATGAATTTGTGTATTTGATGTTGAGAACTGTGTACTTTAAAATGAATAGAAGGCATAGATAGATAGATAGATAGATAGATAGATAGATAGATAGATAGATAGATAGATAGATATAGAGATATATCCACAAATATCAGAGATCAGCAGTTAATCACAGAGCATTAGAGTCCTTTTATACCAACCTAAGGCTTTCTTCTCGACTGAAGTTGAACTGAAGTTAGGACCTAAGTAACTCATTATCATGGGAAACCACATATCACTGTCATTTGAAAATTTTTAAGAAAAGAATCTACAACAGATCTAGTCACTGTGTAGAAGAGGATGGTCCAGCTCAGACAAAACTAAATGGCTCTCCCAACGCCACATACAGCAAGTGTGGCTTGGAAGGTCATCTTCTGCCTCCTGCCTGGACAAGCCCTGCTAGCTCTGCTGGGCCTTCTCGCCCTTCCCTGTGTTCTTCTGCTGTGAGACTCCAGATGCTGGCCTCTGGTTCTCCTGCTCAATCCCTTTCTCTATGATGTAGTACCCTTTCAAAGAGTAATAGAGCTTCTAAGAAATTTCTTTTTGAGTAGTGTTAGATTTTACAGAAAAAAATAAATATAAAGTGTTGAATATTTTTCTTTCTAAATAAATTAAAATGTGAGTTGATTGAAAAACAAATAAAAAAAAACAAACATTAAGTCATCAGCTCAAAAAGGTAGCATTGTAAAGATCCTTTTAATGGACCCTGGGGAGTGTGGCAGGATAACCTCCTCTTACCAGTGCTCTGTGGCATTTGTTAGCAGACACTTGATGACACAGTGAGGACCAAGGCCGTCATCTACATGTGGGGTCACTGCTGAATTTGAGAAATGACTCGTTCCCATCATCACAAAGACACTCGGGACAGCTTTGTGACCCTGAAATCCTGCTCGTTTCTCTTCTTACCCACAATTAGACACTCCAAAAGTTTTGACCAGGGGTCTCTTCCCTACCTTCTCTGTTCTCTTTGTGGAATTAACTTTGACTCTTCTCCTTGCCCTCTGACGCAGAGGCCACGAAAGGGAGGAGGACATTGTGACAGCTCGGAGGCACATCTGTGAGGAGCATAGACTCTCTGACTGCAGGGATCTATCTTCAAGTCCTCTGACCCATACAAGGTGAATGGCAAAAATAATGACCTGGTGAGCCAGCAGCCATGGGCACAGAAGAAGCCCTTCTTTGTAGTCAATCTGGGAAAGTCCTTTCTCTCTCTTTTCACATCAAACAGGTCTTCCCCTCCCCCATCCCTCTGCTGCCTTTGATGTCTCTCTTCTTGACCTGGGTCTTGGTGCTGGTGGGAAGACAGTCAGAATCAGACCAGATCTGCTGATCGCCCACAGAGTGATGGAGTTTATTGTTTAAGGTCAAAGTTCAAAGAACTCATTACAAGTTTCTTTTAAAATATAAAATTATCTCCTTAATTAAAAATTCACAGGGCTAGAAATGACCTGAGGTTTGGCCTCCAGTAGCTCCGTAGGGGAGGGTGGAGAAGTCTAGGGAAGTAAGTGACAAGCCAGCAGTGTGGTAAAGGGGTGGGGGTGGGGTAGAAGGTGATATTGTACTGTGTGGTGTGTGGAGTATCATACCATCCATAGCACTGTTGACAACCATGGCGCTCATCTTTCATCTGATAACAAAAGGTGTCAAGTTCTGCAGCCTGTGGCAGGAACTGGACTCCATGAACCCTCCAGCCCCAGTCTGCCTATCCCACACTGCTAGCCATCTCTCCTCTTTCTGCTTATGATCTCCGCTCTCATGCCTATGCAATGTCTTCTTGCACATTCAGATACCGGCCATCAGCTCTGGATGTGAAGATTGGAACAAGCCAGCCACCACACCTCCATCAGCTCCATAGAAAGCCCCACATGGCCAGTCACAGGGGCATTGCCAACCACTAGCACTGACAACTTCACCCTTGCAGGAATACAACCCAGCCCAGCACTCAAGACAGCTGCAGCCCAGCCCAGGTAGCTGCAAACAGCTAGCCCCTCCTGGATTTCTGTTCTTGTCTGTTCAAACTTCGGTAACAATGCCATAGACTCAGGCCAGGGATGTGGCTCCGTGATAGAAAAATTGCCTGCATTCTCAAGGCTTGGTGTTTGGTTCCAGTGCAGGAGGAAAGGGTAGGGAGAGGCAGAAAGATGGACTGTTTGAGGCACGTCTTGACTAAATACTTTTCCACAAAACACCTCAAAATGAGATGAAGGGTGGGCAGAAGAAAGGAAAGGAAGCAGGATGGAGAGAAAGAGAGAGGGACCAAAAGTCTTACTTATGTAGGCTGACTTACACACAATGAAAAATTATTTCTCAGAGCTCTAGAGTCTAGAAAGTTTAAGACTATGGTGGCATGATGACATAGTGAAGGTCTGCCTCCTGACTCATAAATGGTTATTCTGTTGCTGTCCCCTCACATGGCAGAAGGAGCTAGTTAGCTTGCCAAAGCCTCTTTTCTAAGGACACTACCCTGAATCATGAAGCTCTATGCTCCTGGCCTGTTCATTTCCCAAGTCTTCACCTCCTCACACCATCGTGCTGAAGGGTTATAGGCAACCACAACTCAGTGCCCCCCAGGCAGGGGGAGTGTGAACTTCAGAGAGCCCCACCACCTCTGTCTTACCTCACTCTGTTACTGGCCACCCGGGCAACAGAGGGAACAATATTCAGGGAGAAAATGAAAGACTGAAAGAAATTAAAGAATTTGTGAGAGCTGGCGACAACAAAGAAACTGCAGTGGAAAACAAAACGCAGAGACAAGACAAGAGGCAAAGATTATTTCCCAAACAGTTGGGCATTCTTCATCTCCCTGCTACCAATCTCCAGCTTGTCTGAGTCTCTTCTGGCAACATGCCTCGAGGCATGAGTGAGGCTGTGAACAGCCACTTGGCTCTTCCAGGAATAGGAAACCCTTGGTTTTGTTACAAGTCGCTAGAGCACTCTTCCCATTCAGAAAAAAACCGAGGGTCTGTTGTGTGCAGTTACTGAGTCTGTCTAGATCAAGAAGAAAGAGGCTGAGGCTGAGCCCTGGAGAAGTTTAAACTAGGGGATGCAGTATTTGAGCAACTGGCTGTTGCAGGTAAGTCTTCCCAGGAGGCACAGTCTCCCCTGAGAGGACAGACAGTGACTACGCAGTCTGTTTCACAGTGGCAGTAAAGAGTTGGAAGCCCCCAAGGTTATAAGGAGGGCACCCTAGACTTGGGTTTTAAGGGAAATGCAATGGAGCCATGGGACATTAGCACGATGCCAGAGACCACAGGCTCTTTGGAAAAATTAAAGAATCTGAATCACAGCTGGACAAGAGGTAAAGCTGGGGAGGTAAACTGAGGCTGCAATGAGATGGGCTGGGCTTGGATCAGAAGGTTCTGGGGAGCATGATGGAAGTCTGCAAGCACTTGACTTAATATCGAACTCCACCAAAAGGTAACTATCGGGATGCCCCTTTGAACGCAACTTCCTACAGTCTTGCGTTTTCTCAAACAGCTGGCTCCACAAGAAACACAGACTGTCAACTTCATTGGACACTGAGTCTCGCCCTTGGAGAGAGCATTGGAGTCACAGACGAGACACGGTATGAATAAATTGCGTGATCAGGAGACATTTAATCTGGGCCAAATCCATTTGGTTGTGAGGGTGATTTATCAGAAAGCAAACACACTGCCAAGATACAGGAGGGGGCGGCTCCTGGAGTTGATTTAAGTGCCCAGCAGAATGCTTACGTCTCTGCAGATCTCCCTGGAGCCAGCACAGCTCCTGGGCGGCTCACAGCTTTCCCTGCACCCGACTAGACTCTCTGGTAAAGGAACCTCATCCTTCAGACCACCCTACCGCGTGCGCAGCACCAACCAACCAGAAAGAGTCTGGGTCGGTGGAAGTTGTTGCAAGTTCCCCAGGCTGTACTGATGTGACTTAAATTCTGAACAGTGACCTCATCTAGAGGCCACCCGGGTGTTCTTGGAGACACTGGGCGCCACTGGGACTGAAGAAATTAATCACCTGCAGTTTCTAGACCCAGGAAACTTCACGGCTCCCATGGTTCAAGGAACATCCTGCCTAAATATTATTCTGCACCAGGCGTTTACAGCCTTCTCTGTTGCCTCTAGATTCTGGCTCTGGGCCCCCACCACACTCTGGGGGAGGAAACCCCAGAGTGTCCCACCATCCCATCCAGCTTCTCAGGTGACATCAGGCCGAGCCAAGGAGAATCCCAATCTCCCTAGCTATGGAGCGCCTTGCCGCCTGTGAGACACATTAGACCCTCAGGGCAGGACCTGACATTGTTTTGTAACATAAACACTTTCCACCCAGGGTGAGTGACTCAAGCGGGGGTTGACTGTGGAGTCGGAATCGTCCCTATCATCTGTTATTGTAGCCTCCCGCTCTTCCTCCTGATTACCGTGCTCAACATAATCTATGGCACTAGGTGATAAACCCGCAGCACTCAACTTAGAAGCAAACAATTCCTGTCTTTTTTTTTTAGGGACTTATCTCCTCCAGCAGTCAAAGGAAAACTGTATTTAGTGTCTCTCTGGCGTCTAATCCTTTTTTTCCTCCTCCTCCTCCTCCTTCTCTTTTGACACAGAGACAGATTTTATGCTGGGTAAAGGAACAGAGTTTAGCTTCTTCCTGGATCATAACAAACAGCTTTATATCGAGGGACAGGCTGAGCATCCAGGGCTGGTTAGAGAGAGAAAAGTGCTGGCAAGGTTGGCTGGCGGCAGGGGCTTCCTGCCCAAGGCAGAAGTGAGAAAAGTGAGAAAAGCAGAGATGATGCTGGGAACTGGAATGGCTGAGAGGCGACAAGACCAATGGCAGGCCAGGATCACAACCCTCAGCACTTTTCCCAGGATCAGAACCGCAGCCCGTAGGAAAGCTCTGCGTTTACACAGCATCTTCAAAGCATTTCACAACATCCTCATAATGAGCCCCTAAGGCAGGCTGAGGTCAGAACTGCTCTCAGTTTTTATGTGAGGAAATGTGAGTAAACACGAGGCCCTGAAAGCCAGTTCCCTTATGCTCTGTATTCATTTGGGGCAAACTCACTTGCACTCCACACAGTAAACCCACCCAGCCTGCCCCAACAATTGTGAGTACCCAAGAGGAAACACAAACATGTGGCCCGGACTTCTCTCTACAGTTATTTATTCTATTATTCCTGTATAGATGTGGCTAATTGCTACTGAGGAAACAATCTTAGCACTTTAGAAGGAAAACCAAAATTAATTAGGAGTTCAAAGGTGAAGCTTTCATTTAATTGACTGTTTTCTATACTCCACTTGCAGAGGGTAGGACTCCAAACACAAGCTGACAAATGGGCTCAGCTTCCTTCCCAAATCTTTTGCCACAATGGGGAGTTCACCCCACAGGGTAGCTGCTTTCCACCTACTGGTACAGGACAGAAGTGTTACTGAAGAAAGAAACCAGGGGTTTACAAATAAGGGTTTCTTTTTCATTTTATTTATATACTCGTGTGTGTGTGTGTGTGTGTGTGTGTGTGTGTGTGTGTGTGTGTGTGTGTGTTTAGGTGTGGCTATGCATAAGAGGACAATTTGCAAGAGTCAGTTCTCTTCTTCCTCCATGTGGACCCCCAGAATTGAACTCAGATCACCAGACTTCTCAGCTGGTATCTTTACCAGCTGAACAACTCCAGTGGCCTCAAAAGAAATTTTAACTACAAATTGAGATGCACAGTGCCTCCCATTTCATAATCAGTCTGGGTGACTAAAGGTTTCCTCTGCAGGACAAATGGCTTGTCACGCACTTCTCAGAACAAAATGCACTGGCCATTCGGGGTGAGGTCCTTTGCCTGATGGCCTGACATGGATTTTTAAAGATGAGACTCACTCTTTATCCCAAATTTCAGATCAACTAGACACAGCAGAAGCACTACGACCACACTGTGCCCCTCTCCACAGTTAAGTTCTTCCCACACTTAGCTCTAAGGGAGTATCTTCTAGAATGAAGATTGTTCTAGAAAGCAGTGTATGTGGTAGACCTAGCAAGAAGCAGACAAAACAAAGCAACGTCCTTGGTGCTTCATGTGTGTCAGATGGAAGGCAGAACCAGGCAAGGCTTTGGAATGTGGGGACCATGACATCTCACCCCAAACAGAAGAAACCACTGAAGTTAGACCCAAACCTGGGTCCTCAAGAGTGACAGGAGCTGGCAGCCATCCTTGGATCAGAGGATAAGGCCCTGCTCTGCCCTTGAGGAGCTTATCCATGGCCGTGAGGGAAAAGATGCCCAAGGCTATAAATCCCACGTACAGCAGTAGCAAAAGCCTACAGGGTCTAGAATTTACCTTATGTGTGATATTATAGTTCATGAAATGGCTCACGATGAAAGCAACCCTTGGAGGAGAAATTTGAAAGATTTTTTTCCAGGTAGAGAGTTGCTAAGTGTTATAGAAATACTTTGAGTAAAACTTAAGAAGATTGTGATGGGTATATCAGGGGTCGCCCAAACAATATGTCACATCCTACCCCTGGAACCTGTAAATGTAGCCTTATTTGGGGAAAGAGTCTTTTCAGGTGTCATTGGATGAGATCATACCGGATAATCCAGGTGAGTGCCAAATCAATGACAAATGTCACATAGAGAACAGAAAAGGGTCATGGAACATTGGAGAAGCCAGCAGAGCCTAAAGGAGTGTCAAGAACTGTGAGGGATACATTTTTGTTGGTTCGGGACCTCAGACTTATAAGAGTTTGCTGTGGCCACAGCCCCTGGCAGAGCTGCAGGAGTGTCAATCTCTACTAGACCTGTCTGTCCCCAGGTTCACCCCTTACCCTTAAGCTGTTTCCAAAACATCGTCCATCTGTGCTCTCACGTGGTATGACCTCTGTGTCTGTCTATGTCTCAATCTCTTTTCCTAAGAGAATGCTACCTAAATTCGATTGGAGCCCACCTTAATGAAATTGTCTTGACTATTAGCTTTCAGAACATGTGTTCAAATACTGTCACATTCTAACACATAAGCTGTAGGGATCAGTGGTAGAGTGGTTGCCACGTATGTTCAAGAGCCTAGGTTAAGTCCACAATACAAGGAACAAGAAAGGAAGGAAGGAAGGAAGGAAGGAAGGAAGGAAGGAAGGAAGGAAGGAATAAGAAAGAAGGGGTTTCATTACTAACATAACTCTGTAAGTGTTCACAGGGAGATGAAACCCCTTAGTTGAAAGTCTGCACATTTTGAAAGGAATCAAATAAGTTCTTCCTACAGCCTAACCGTCCAGACCACAGTGCAAACATATGGTATTTAATCTCCTTTTTGTTGTGTCCATGAGGAGTTAAAAACAATACTCAGGACATGCAAAGCGTCATTGCAAGGAAAGGGAAACATCTAAAGGAAACGAGAGAAACTGCCCAGGAGGCTGTGTTCTATATAGAGCAGCCATTTCTGTGTGCTAGCCACATGCAGCCCACAGCCCCTCCAGTACCGTAGTCCCAGGGAGCCATATCCACGTGTCTGCAGATGAGCCCCCAGTTATTAATATGGGACCCTGCAGGGTGCGGCGCAGTAAATTGTAATTCACGAAATTTATAAACTGAGATAGGACTTGCAAGAGGTCCTGTGAATTGTAACTCTCTGGACCTGACAAATGAACTCCTTTGAGCAGCGATAGCTTTAGCAGAGTGAGAGAAATAAATCAGCTGGCTGTGCTGGGACAAGAAAGCAAGCCTTTTTATTGGTCTTTGGTTCTGGAGAAAGGTTGATTAAGTCAGATTTGGAATCCCCCACGGCTGTTTTACAAGCTGCTTTATCCTGGAGACCCACAGCACGCCCTTCCCCCCGGTTCCCATATTACCATAATCTTCATGGAAAAATGAAGAGTGAGTTACACAGTGTTTAGAATAAGAAACAAAAATATATCTGTTTATGGTCCTGGACAAGGTGAATGCGACACTCAGGAGGTCCCAGTGTGCCAAAGCCCATGGAAGAAGTTCACAGATGCGTTTCCACAATAGCCGTAACTTCTTGATCACTTGGGGGGGAACGAGAGAGAGAGAGAGAGAGAGAGAGAGAGAGAGAGAGAGAGAGAGAGAGAGAGAAAATACTTAAAGTTGCTGAACCCATTTTATGAGAATATATTTAGTATAAATGAGACTGGCCAGAAGTCAGCTTATGAACTCATTACGTCAGGGTTTACTTGGCAAGCTAAAGGTCAATCCCACAATGCTGTGGGTAGCAGTTAAACAGCAGACACTAGAACAAACTGCTTTTAATTATATTTATGTCCTAAGAGAATCAATTTGCTATCAAGGAACTAATGTGCTAATTGCACTCTGGACTGTTGGTTGAAGCAAGGCCCCCAAAGACTTCAATCTAGGAAACAGTTTGGTTTCAGCAAGTCGTTAGGTTCATTTTAAAACAGAGTCTTCAGCCTCAAGATGCCAGATAGTCAAGGTTTGTCTTCCTTCCAATTACCAGAAAGGAACTATTTAATTCAGAAATGTGTTGGCAAAAACCCACACAGAAGAAAGGGGCAGGCATGGAAACACTCGCTGGTGTGCATCTCTGTGCTGGGCAGTGAGCTCAGGGTCTGTCTCCCAGAGTGAGATTACCATGCTTGTGCTTCAGTGCCAAGAACGCTGCTCAAGGCACACCCCCACCTACAGTCACCCAGCAGTAGTTAGAAAAGGCAGGAATTAAGTGGCCTTTAGGTTGATAGAATCTTTACACACGAAACAGTTCTCTTCCTGTCCCCAGTCTCTCTTTCTACTTCAAGATACAGACTTCCTCCGGTCCCAAATTTGTCTACCTCCAGGAACTTCCTTTCTCCTCCCAGAGCACCTGAAGCTGCCCCTGTCCTGACTATTAGGCAGGAGCGTCATGTCTCAACAGGCAGGAACGCTTGCTTGGTCCCCCTCTTTGACTCGCATGAAGCAGAGCCTGCAGGGACATGGGACCTTTGCCAGTTTCAGAAGCTGGCTGAGCCAAGGTGGAGAAAGGCAGGTCACAGCCTTGCTGCGGCCGCAGACCTGAGCAATTTGTTGGAGCCACAGGACACTTCCGAAATGTCTTTCCCAGAAGCTGTGGCTCCAGAAGGAGCCTCGGAGTGTTTGTGTGGCCGCAGGGCACCGGCATCAGAGCCCAGGACTACCCAGGTTCCCTGCGGCAACTGGAGCAAGAACTTCAGGGGGCCAGCACATAAACGACTGCAGTGAAATCTGACTTCAAAACACAAATCCAGGGGATGTCCACTTCCGGAACTCTCTGGTCTGGGTCAATCACCAAGATTCCTGAGTTGGAGGCAGGGCAGGGGCCGAACTTCTCTCCTGTGGAGATGGTTATGGCTCACCCTCCCCCACTTCGCTCTGCCTGCTCAGGCTAAAACTCTTGATCTTCCACGGAGGAGCAGGTTTTAAAGGCTTCCTCTATCTCATGTCTCCCAGATTCAACCAAAATCGTCCTTTCTTCCTCTTAGTTTAGACCAATATTTGAATCCAAGTCTGCCAAGGGGGCTGTTAATTGTAAATCGATGGGTGTAGGGACAGGATTTCTGTTTTTCTAACAGGTTCTGAGAAACGATGAAGCTGTTGGTTTGGGAATCAGTCGTGAATGACCAAGTCCAGTAGACATGTCTCCTAAGGCTGATGTTGAAAACCTGAGGCTGCTTCCCCAGCAGACCTTTCCAGCCTACCTGCCATAGACTCCAGACAGACTACCTCCATCAGTCAGCCGACAAGGACATGATAGCCCAAGCTCACCCCTGGTACTTCCACGAGTACCGTGTCCACTAGCAACAAGGCATGCATCTTCTTTGCCACTGGAATCCTAACCCCTGATAAGCCCAAGTTTTCCCACCAAACCCACTGTCTTCCTGACAGGAAGAGCTGAGTTACAGAGTATAGCACACAGAGCAGACTGCTGTCTCAGGAAATGTCAACCCCAGGGATGGTGTATGAAGGACAGAGACAGATATAAGTTACCATTTCCTTCCAAAGCCACAAGCTCCTTCAAGCTGCCTGGGCTGGGACCACTGCTCTTTGGAAGCACCCTACTCCAAACCAGGACATGCACTAGGTGTTAGGATGTAGTGATATTGTGCTGAACACCTGTGTGAGAGGATCTGGCGGGTACAGGTAGAGTATGGTGTTTCCTGCCTCATCTTGATGATACTAACTGCCAGCTAACGAAAAGCAGATTCCAAACTTGATGCTTTTCTATTGGTAAACACTCACCGGGGAAATGACTGCAGGACCCTTAGCCATTCTTGGTTAAGGATGAAATAAATACTCAAAGGTTTTCTCTTCACAAACGCCCCGAAGAAGGCCTTTCTGAAGCTCTTCCTGGTCTTCCTGTTTTACTGCAGGCATTGAAACTGTACCAAGGTTTTCTGATTACAGAACCTCTACAGATCCTGGTACCTCACAAGGAATGCTGATCACTGGAGATACAATAGAAATTTCCATCTTATCTATCCTGTTTGCAGAGGGGGGATGTGGCATGGGTCAGTATGCATTGGGACACTGGGGGTGGGGGGCGGGCAGCCTTGCAAAAAGTATAGTGGGTTTTCTTTCCCCAAACTTTGCTGTCTGTTGTTTTAAAGGGAGTTAGGTAAAGGGATTTTAGGATCACTTGTATTTCAAGAGATAAGACTGACGATAGGCAGTGTATTTGATGATGATGATGATGATGATGATGATGATGATGATGATGATGATACATAGTTACAAGTAGTCTCATATTTGGTCAGCCTGAGTAATCAGAAATACATTCCCTGCTATTACTCTTTAGGGCTTGCACTAATAACTGGGTGAAACGACTGCTTCAAGAAGCTATTCACAGAGTTAGCAACAGGCCTCAAACTCACTCAAGCCCAGTCTTTAGAGACGTACTAGATGTGAAAGCAAGTCTCTCAAAAGGAGCAAATACTAACTCCAGCGTCACCTCTTAGAAGCAGCAAAGTGTATCACTGGAGCGTAAGTCAGATACAAGTCTGTTTCAGAGTCTCCAAGATGCAAAGCAGAGTTAATCCAGCCTCTTCTTTGGCAAGAAGCACACATCACAGGGCACTGATGCATATCACAAAGATCTCATCTAAATATCCAGTGAGGCTTCAAGTTCCAAAAAAAAAAAAAAATGAAGTTATCTTGATGACGTGTCTGCTGCCACTGAACAGCTTTATAATGCTAGGTTTACCTTGTAAGAAATCTGGAAAATGGGTATGTGGACTGTTCCACCAACCCCGAAGGGGCAGTGTGACAGTCAAATCAGTCTGTCCCTCAGCAACCTCCAGGTCAACTCACAAAGAGGTGAGCACCCTGGAGGCAATAGCTTCTGCAGGCTTGAGGTTCAGCTAAATTAAAAAATGGGAAAAAGGAAAACAGTGGACATTTTAAAGGAACCAAAATCACCTCCAATTTTACATATGACTCTCTAAATCCCTCCCTGTGGCTTCACAGTCAGTCCTCAAACAGGTCCTGCCATTACACCTCATCAACCCTATCAGAGACACTGGCTGACTTAGATAGCCTGCCATTTCTGCACCCCCACTCCTTTACTCCCCCACTGGTACACCCCTAAAAAAGGAGCCACCATTTTGTCTCAAGGAAGCACCATTTTGTCTCAAGTCTGAATGGCTGAGAAAGGTCAGGGGAGGAGAAGAGCACCTGTCAGAAAGTCTATGATTCCTGTAGAACCCGAATGTAGAAGTTCCACCTCTCTGGAAGCCTCCTGAAGAGGTAGTAGGACCTGAGCCAAAAATCAGAGCCAGGACAAAGCTTTGCCAAGAATCGGTACAGCACCTCAGTGTTTCCCTGTGTGGCCCAATGACCAGAGAACCCTCCTGGAGCACATTATGAATGAATGTCCCAGAATCTGGAAGGCAGCATTGCAGGGAGATGTGAGGCTGAGTTTTAGCCCAGCAGATTGGCTCTAATAACAAACTGAAAGTATCAAAAGTATCAAAAGGAACATGCGTTCCTCATGCCCTACTATGTGGTGTCGCGCTTACCGGCATGCTATCTTTCCGGAACATTATTTAAGATAGTTCTGCTTTCCCTGGAGACTTCAGAGTTTAGAGGGAATGGCTCTAAGGGTCAGCACAAGCTTTCTGAAATTACTTCCTCCCCTCACCCCCAGTGAGAGTCTACACAGGGAAATACCAACCCAGCAAATATTTCCTCTATAATCTGAAACTCAAGCCCTGAAACCCCCAGTCCACCCTCAACACATCCCAACAAACCTTGGGCATTAAAAGCTTTTATCTTTCTGCTGTCCACAAAGGAACTTCATAAACACACCAAGAGACAGATACCAAGCTTCACAACTAGCAAACATGGCTGGCAAGAAGCAATGCTGAGCCATTCTAACCAACAAAGGCTCACGGAGGTGTCATTGTCTTTAGTTTACACTGAAAAACTATCGAGAGCCAGATGTTGTTAACCAACTTGCTAAACACATCACACAACTGAGTCACAGAGCCAGGATTAGAATCCAGCTCTGGGGCTGAGGTGGTCAGCGTGCGTGAGGACCCAGGTTCAGTTCCACAGGGCTATGGAGCCTCAGTTATCTATCTGGTGTCATGCAGCAGTGTGCCCCTGTTTCTCAGGCACATGTATAAAGACTTTAAATCGTGATCATTAGCCTGTTTGTTTAACTCCTGGAGAAGCAGTGAATTCTACCAGTCCACTAGCTGTTGCTCAGATTGGCTCACTTAATGTGATGATTGGGGTGGGGCCTTGGCTACGGGCTATGATGTAACAGATGCTACGTTATACTTTGATGTTTAGAATTTGCCCGGGCTTTGCATCAGCACTCCAAAAAAAGTGCCATGACTTTGTCACATGCTCCTTCTGCAGAAGCAAATAGCAGGGGAGTGGCTATCACCAGTCTGAAGGTCACTACAGGCTTGGAAAATACCAACCCTTTCCTGGAGGCCAGGGACAGGTACTATGCAAGCTTACCACTTCACACCCACAGGTACCTCTCTCTACTGTCTGTCACTGCAGATTCCTGAGGTCAGCCACAGGTTTCTGGGAAGGGGAGCCCTCCCTTATCCCTTTGGGTTTCAGCTGAGCTTCTAGCAGGTGGTCAGAGATCTCACAGAAGGATTTGTGGGCAAGCAGAGCTCGTCTGTATGGCCATGAACCTTCTCTGAGATGGTTTTCAGCAGCAGCCAGGTTAGGAACCAACTTCAACCCTCCGTTTAGCAGTCAGGGTCACACAGGGCAGGAAAGTGTGGGGATACTCAGGCTGTCCAGGGCCAGATGAGTCACTCAGGGACTGGCCAGCTGGACCACAAGTCTCTTTCTTGAGTCTGTTCTACGCAGTGTAAAGATTTGGGACGGATGCTGGCACCCACCTATGGAAGTCATAGAGGCTTCTCTGAGGCCCAGGATGGTTGAAGGGTCGCTCTGCCCTGTAGAGAAAATGTTTGCCTAAAACTTTCAACATGTTAGAGCATCACTGAGTTGTCTTGGATTGACTTCTGGGTTAGTGGATCTCAATCTATGAAACAAAGCCTCAGTGGGGCCCTGTTAGTGTGACATTAAAGCTATTGTTCAGATCATTTCTACATTAACACCCCTTCTAGAGGTGACAGACTCTAATTGAATCCAATCAAACACGTATGTCTTAGCTTGGCACAGTTGCTGTAACAGAATACCATAGGCTACATAGTTTATGACCAACAGAGGTTCATTTCCCATGATTCTGCAAGGTAGGGTATCCAAGGTTAGGCACCAGCAGATACTGTGCCTGGTTAGGATCTGAATTCTGGTTCCTGGAAGGAATCTTTGTGATGTATCCTTACTTGTTGGGAGGAGTGGTCTCACTCCTGGGGCCTCTTTTACAGGGGCACTATTTCTCTTCCTCGGGGTCTTGACCTCATGACCTAATCACTGCCCCAAACGTCACCCATCACTTTGGGTGTTAACATTCTAAGAGAATGTTTGAGAGCCACAACTATTCAGTTCGCATCACAAACCTCTTTGCTTTGTCTTTATCCCTTCACTCCCCGGTTCCCTGGTTAATGAGATGTGCAGTGTTTCAGCAGAGAGAGCTGTTTTGAAAGCAGGTTGAAAATATTATACCTCAGCACAGAGCTCAGCATAGCATGGGATCACAGCAGATGCAGGCCGATTTCCTGGATCTGCTGCCGTGGCTTCCAAGTGCTCACATTCTAAGAAAGGAGAAAGAGAAAGCTACTCTTCGTCAACCACAGTGAAACCGGAATTAGACAGGGCCGTAGAGATAGTAGGTTGTTTCTCAAGCTATGCTGAGGAGGGAATGTTCCAGTCCTCAAGCAGCAATGAAAGATAGTGCATTGACCCATGGAGGGGTACAGTTGATGAAGTGGCCGTCACTGAGGACCACAGAGGCAAAGCTTCAAGTTGCAAGGCTTGGACTCTCCAGACAGCCGTCTGCAGAGAAGATGACTGGGGCTGAGGAAACCCATCAATTTCCCTTCCATTTCAATCTAAAGAGGAAGCTTCCTTGGCCCAGAAAGGGTCACTCCTTGTTGCAATAATATCTGACAGGAAAGTGACTTGAAGGTTCACTTGGGCTTGACTAGGAAATAATACCAGAAAAAGGCCAGAGACATGGAGACAGCTTGGCTCCCCGTGCTGGGAGGATGACGTCAGCCATGCAGATAAATTCCAAAGAATCTATTGCCCCTCAAACAATGTTTTACTAGCTTGTAAAATGTTCCAAAGCCCTGTCCATCCTGACAACTCCTGGGGGCTATCCAGGGCATTCTGGAAAGTTACAGTAAGAGTGTGTCTGTCCAGTTCTCCTTTACCCAGAGTCTAATTTCTTTTTAGACTTAGTCTAATTTCTTTCTGCTGCGTGAGTCACTGTTAAACGGGACCACTTGTTACAGCCTTAATACAGGATGTCAGGCGAAACAATATGGAAAAGCGCCGAGTCTAGATTGCAGTCGGAAAGCATACCGGAGCTCCGTGATGACCACGGCATTCAAGTGGTCCCCTCCGACTTCCTGTGTCCTCCCTGGGTCACTGGGCAAGCTCTGCCAATGGGTGTCCTTGCTTTCAACCTCTGTGTTAGCAAAGCAACATAAATAAAAACAGGAGACGGGTTGCTCGAGAGTAGTTAGCAGAGGAGCTGTTTGTTGCTAGGTGTTCTCGATGTCATTTGCAGGAAAAGAGAGCAGGATTCAAGACAGTAAGCAAAAGCAGAGACAGAAGGTAACAAAGGCCCAAAGGCTCCTCGTCAGGAGGAGCTCCTTGGGTCTGTGGAGACCTAATGTGATTCAGGAGGGGTTGGTCCCAAGAGGCAGAGACACAGTCCATCAAACCTCATCAAGCACTTGCCACCAGACATGATTCCTTTATAGGGACTGTGAGCTAGCTTTATAAAGAGCTCTTGAAGATGTATAATGTCTGACTTGTTGCTGACAGAGCTGAGTTCTGTCTCATTATTGCTGTTTTCCAGGCGAGGAACCAGAGACTTGGAGAAGGTACCTTGCCCAATGTCATCCAGCTAATACGTAGTAAAACCAGACCACCCAGCAGCCTGGCTCATCTGAGTCCAAGTGAATGCTCTTTGCCCTACATTTCCGAACTTCATAAATAGATGAGTTAACCAGAGCTCGTGTCATTGGACATCAAAGGAGACATTTGTCAAAAGAGACTAAACATGTGCTCTGAACAGGCAACTGAGCTTTAGAGGAGGGTTCACTAAAACCTCCCCCACCTATTCACACAAAATGTGAATGGCAGGTCACTCTAGAGGAGGTGCCTCAAAGAAACCTGGTCAGGGGGATGCGGGTGGGAGGGGGAGGTGGGCGAGGTGCTACAACCCTGGCCCTGCCGGGAAATCCCCTTGAAACTGATGACTGTCCAAACAGTCCACTGGGATCTGACATTCCCCGATCCTCAGGGAAGCCCTGGCCTTCTCAGCCTTCTGGATGTTAGAATCTGGTCCTAAGGGTACAAACCTGGGCCCTGGCCCCAGGGTACCATTCACACAGACTCAGAATCCCTCTCTCCACCACACTCAACCTTCCCAGAACTGTCTCAAGAGGTAAAGAGGGGACAAAATAATACCCCCAGGTGTGGACTCCAGTGTAGGTGTGACCTCCTTGGGAGCCCAGGCCGAGGCGAAGTGGCTCATTTTGGCCAACACAGTCACAAGCCTAGATCATAGGGGGGAAAAGGCGGAAAACCAGTAGGCAAGGAAAGTGCACTGTCATCCAAGAACAATAAAGTTTATGTATTCCCAGACGTGGGTCCTCCCACCTAATCACAGCCAAAGCCCACACCAGTGAAAAGAACTTTTCTCCAGCAAAATGGGAAAGCAGCTTCTTTGGGGGCTAAATTTAGATTTTACCCACAGGGATTATTTGCTGGTTCTCTGGGGTTGCTAACAGAACAAGCACAAGGTCAGCATCCCTGCTGGCTCTGGCTGAAGCCGTCTCACATACCCTGAGCCATCTTGTCTATGGGGCTGGGCTCTACCCCAGGCTTGCTCACAGCTTTTGGCCACTATTTGTGTGTCAGCTCTGTCTTGACATCACTAGGGAGCAGCCACTGGCAATAATTGCTCCAAAGACCAGGGTTTGAAGAAACCAGAGAGTGGCCAAAGGCTAAGTCTCCTCCCTACCCAGGTAAACTAAGGGTATCTTGGGAATGCTTTACCGAAGGGGCAACATTTAGCAAAGAAACCAAATGAACAGAATACGAGGAATAAAATGCTTGCACAGAAAGAAATGGGTTGCCACGGTCACGCTGGGCAGCAGTGAGGGCACTGGGCAGGTGCATTCCCCTGCAGCAGGACACCTCCCTCCACCTGCGGCCCAACTGCAGTGGCCTTTCTCCTTCACCAACAAGCATGGAGGATTCTCAGGAAGTTGAGGGGGAAGTGAGTGTGGCTCCCACCAAGCAAATCAGACAAAGGTCATTTTGTTTTTTGATCTTCCTTCTTAACTAAGAGGAAAGATGAGGATGGGGTGGGAGTGCTCTCAACACTCGGGGTCTCTCATCTCATCTTAACCTGCCACCTCCTACTTCATCCTGCTCAGTCCCCATCAGAACTAATCAATTCAGGAAGGGCTGGCAAGGCCTGGGCTGGTAACAGTCTTGTCGATGCTTTCTTAAACCTCAGCTGTTTTCACGGATAGAAGCGATCAGTGCCACCACCACCCACTTTATTTTCAGAGGAAGCAGAGCTGCATCTCTCGAGAATAGGTCTCCTGGCTGTCTGGTGTCCCTGCCCAAGGGAAGACATGCTCCTCAACTGTCTCAGACTTGCTCAGCAGGTCAGGCACTTTTGAGAACTATCCTCAGCGAGTCCACCGTGAATGCACAACATCCAGCACATAGACGGTGTGGGCGTGGCCTCGGGAGCAAATCATCAGACTGGAGCTCTGCAGCTTGCTCGGCCAAGCAGGAAAATTAAGACCACAAATCCTGCTCAACAAAGTAAATAAGCTTTTCAGCAGCTAGACATCTCCTAATGGGGCTTGAGCTGCAACAACACAAGGTACGAAACAAGAATACTGGGAGCCTACTGAGTGACCACAGTGGGCATGTGGGCTTCCTTCAAAAACAAACACACAAAGACAACTAAGGTACCATGTGTATTCCAACTCGAAGGGAAGACGTTGGACTCAGCAGGTAGGAGCTGTCGCCCTCTACTGGATGGAATGTCACAAGAATGCTAGAATTTCATACTTGGCAACTGCCTGGATGGTTTTATTTTGTTGTTGTTGTTGTTGTTGTTGTTGTTGTTGTTGTTGTTTTGGTTTTTTGTTTTGCTTTGTTTTTTTTTTTTTTTACCTCCCAAGGGTGGAGGTGACCTCCTTGGTTGTCATGGTGAGTTTCCCAAGGAAGAGGGAGAGCAGAAAGAGAAGAAAACGAGGTAGCGAGGAGACCCGTTCGGACAGACATCCTGGTACTGCCTTGCAAAGCGCATTCACACAGACAGAATCACCTGAACCTCCAGTGTCCCTGACAGAGGTGCTGCTGCTAATAGACACTTTAGCAGAGTAGAAACGGGAGCCAGAAAGGGTAGGGACATGATTTGACTCTGGCTTTTCAATCCAACTCTAGAATGGCTTCCTTCCACTCCCGCCTTATCTGCTAGACTTTATTTATTTACTTGCAGGAAAACTCAATCTCTAAAAACTAGGGACTAGCAGAGATCAGATCAAAGCAAAATCTCTTAGGGAGCTCTCTTGGGTTTGTAGAAAAGGAGTAAATATTTGTAATAATATTGTGATGTCAAAAAGGAGTAATACTAAGAGGTTGTTTTGTTTTGTTTTGTTTTAAGCAACGTGGGAGTGGCCCCTGGAGCCCATTGCAGACTGCCTCTGGTAACAGAGGCAGCAAAGGTTCCACTATGGGAAAGAGAGCTCCAGTCTACAGCATCTGTATGTCCATGATTCCCTTAAACTCACTGGACCACTTACACAGTGTGAGTTGCTTTATTATATGAAAACCTGGAAACGGCTCAAATGTCCGTTAGTCGGAGAGTGGTAGAGCCTATGCTCCACCCACACCACTGAGTGCTACTTAGCTACTGAAAGGAAGGAATTATTGATTTGTGAAACAACTTGGGTGTTTATATGAAGGGCATTATGCTGAATAAAACAAGCTATAAAAGAGTGTGCACTAGGACACCATAGCTCAGAGGTTCTCAACCTTCCTGATGTCACAGTCATTTAATACAGCTCCTCATGTCGTCCCGCGGCCCAACCATAAAATTACCTTTGTTGCTACTTTATAAGTACCGTTATGAGTTGTAACGAAAACATCTGTGTTTGCCAATGGCCTTAGGCTGCCCCTGTGGAAGTATTGGGTTGAGAACCACTACAGCAAGATGAGGGGAACACTGGGTCACCTGAGGGCTGCTGGTAGGTATGTCTGTGGTGAGCGGCTCCCTGGGATGCTGGAGCGGTTCGGAGACTAGATATTGTGGTTATGTGCATCTACACCACAGAGAACACAGAACATATAAAAAGGGTGTGCCTGAAGGCTGAAGGCGAGGAACGGCAGCTACCAGGTGCCTGGTTGAGCCAATCAAAGCTCTCATTTCATCAAGGCAAATAACCACTGTTCCTGGGCTGTCTTTGCACTGCTGTTATTTCGAAACATTTCTCTAGTTATTTCGAAATAAAAAGAAGACTAAGATGATAGAGAAGGTGCCCTTAGGGCTATTGCGCTGCCCCACCAGTTAACAGATCCCACGGTTACCTCCTGTTTTTATTTGGGTTTGTTTCTTTGTCCAAAACAGGGTCTAATTCTGCATCACAGGCTAGACTGGAACTCACTCTGTAAGTTCAACTGGCCTCAAACACCCAGTGATCCTCCTGCCTTAGCTACCTTCATTCTGTGAGGTGAGCTGCCATGCCCGACTTCCTGCCCTCACTCTTAAGAAGAGCATCCCGTGGTCCTGGGTTTTGGAAGCTGATGTGATAAGAAACAATCAGACACAGACAAGGAGACATATAAGTAAGACGCAGTTGTTCAACAGCTGTGTGAAATAAAGAAGAAACTAGAACGCCAACATTCAGATCAAAGGGAAAGCCCCAATCCGGGAGGAAGAGTTTGAGCCAAGGAGCTCACCAGACAGGTCCCTCACCCTTGATTGCCTTTGCACCCCAAGACCCCAATCACAGCAATGGGGCTCTGCTGCTGGCACTAGTGGGTTCAATGGAACTGCGGTAGGTTGAGTGGCAACTGCTCTCAGTGTTGAGAACCTGGGGTGAACACAGCCTGAGATAACCCGTGTCACCTTGGAGAGCCTCTGGTGCGGCTGCAGCTGTTGTGTGGGTAGGAGCTCAGTCAGTGCTAAGTCAGAATGTTTATTCCACGTGCAGAGATCAGGACAGATAGGTCTCCAGACCGTTCCAGCCCTGACATCCTGCATCGCCGTGAGTCATCTGGCTGATCTAGTCACGGATGCAGCAGCCGTTGGTGCTCTCTGCTTTCTGTTTCCCGGCAGCCAACATGAAATCACCTAGTATTGTGCCAAGTATTTGACACTCATCGTGGACAGCTTATATTATTGACTATACTGTTATCTATCCTGTCCCAAAACTAAATTCTCAGTTTCCCCGGAGACATGGTTGACCGTTACTTATAACGTTTAATGTTCTTTCACACAGCACATGCAACAGTAAGTTTTGATTGAACAGAAGTCAACAGCAAAACAGTAACAATTTTAGTCTAAGCATTTGATAGATTTAATCATTTGACTGTATAAGAAGTTAAAAGTTTTACAAAGTAAAATCTACCAAAAAAATTAATGGCAACATATCTGCAAAGTATATGAAAGATAACCATCTAAGCATAGATAAGCAAGGGGAAAAGCCAAACAGATGACTGACAAACTTAAGGTAATACAGATGCTAGTCCTCAACCGGCCAGACACAGGACCAAGAGACGTAATCTACCAGATCAGCAAATGCCAGCAGGAATCAGATTATTCAGCATCAGTGATGATGTGAGAAGGGGTCATTGATATTCTCTGGTCAATCCCAGAAACAATGACAGCGAAGATGCAGTAAAATTTTATCATAAACTGATACCATAGCTCAGCTATTAGGAATAACATGAATAGTGCCTCAGTTAATGTGGTATCAGGCAAATGTAGATTCCGTCCAGTGGACAGCTCATGGTAAGGCTGGACCACATGGTAAGGCTGGATCACATGGTATAGCTGGATCACATGGTATAGCTGGATCACATGGTATGGCTGGATCACATGGTATGGCTGGATCACATGGTATGGCTGGACCACATGGTATGGCTGGATCACATGGTAAGGCTGGATCACATGGTATGGTTGGATCACATGGTATGGCTGGACCACATGAACAGCCCATGGTGTGGCTGGATTATGTGGTAGTTCTTTCTTAGCTTTTTGAGGGAGCCTCTGTATGATTTCCACAGTTCACACGCCCACCAGTGGTGTTCAAGGGCTCCTCCCCAACCCAGTGTCCTCATTAGCACGTGCTGCTTTTTATCTTCTGGATTTACCCTTAGCCTAGGGTAAGATGGATTCTCAATGTAGCATTTTCAGATAGCTAAGGATGTTGAACAGTTCATCTATTTATCAGCTATTTGTATTTCTTCATTTGAAAAGTCTGTTTGTGTCCATATATATATATATATATATATATATATATATATATATATATATTTGTTTATATGATTCCTTTTAGTTTTGTTTTGGGGCATTTGTTTGTTTTAGTTCTTCAGATATATTCTAGAAAATTGTCCTGTTAGGTGAATATTTAGAAAACTATGTGTAGCATGCAGTTTTATCTACACTGCTTTGAGTTCCCAGTGAGTCGCATGCATGTACCTGCCCAGGGGCTATCTCTGATTCCCAGATAAAAGACACACACATATTTAGCTTGTTTTTAACCTGCTTTATGACTCAGCGGCTGGGCTCTTCTAAGCCTCCCATAGCTAGCATGCCTTTTCCTTTACTCCTTGCTCAACACCCTACATCTGTTCATGGCTTAGTTGTGTTTCTAATCTCCTGCCTGGGGAAGTGGCCAATGACTACTCCACCCGAGATCTCACATGCCTGGTAACAATCTCTCCTTCTCTCAATCTCTCCTTTTCCCTCCTGCATCTCCTAGCCTGCCTACAGAAACCTGGAAGTCCCGCCTCTTCTGCCCAGCCATTGGCTGCTGGCATCTTTATTCATTGACCAAGAACCAATTGGGGAATAGGACCTTCAGCATTCACACACAGATTCCTGATCAAAGCATCAGAACCACCCCCTACAACTATGGCTATCAACTGCTTCTTAAGCTAAGCCAGAGCTCTAAGTAACTACTGTAGTATTTCCTGTTGCTATGATGAAACACTATGACCAAAAACAACTTATAGAAGAAAGAGCTTGTTTTAGCTTACAGTTCCAAAGAAAGAGTCCCTGGTGGGGGAGTCATGGCAACAAGTGGCTATGCCAGGAAGCTGAGAGACCACAATTCTATTCATAGGAAGGAAACAGTGTGAAATAGAAGTGGGGTGAGGTTATAAACCCCGCAAGCCTGTCCCCAGTGATGTATTTCCTCTAATAAGCTCCATCTCCTAAAGGCTCTATGTCCTCCTAGCACTGTTCCACCAACTGCAGACCAAGTGTTCAAATGCACAAGCGTGTGAGGGCCCTGCTCATTCAAACCATTACAGACACCCACTGACAGATCCCCAGAGAAGGAGGGAGAACAGCTACTTTGTAGATTCATGGTGGAGCTTTACCCAGTCATAAAAAAAAGACTGAAATCATGTCATCTAAAGGAAAATGAATAGAAACAGAGATGATCATATTAAGTGATCATATTAAGTGAAGTGAGTCAGCTCAGAAAGATTAATATTGCATATTTTCAGTGGTGGATGGAAATTCAGACAAAAAAGGAAAGAAAAGCAAAAAAAATAAAATAAAAGGAGAAACACTGGGATGTGGAAAGAGACTGAGAAAGGTGGAGGGGACAGTGAATGTTGTCAGTGTGGGTTACATGCATATGATGAAATGTTATCCTGAACACTACAGTCTGTATGGTTAACACATGCTGATAAAAATATACATAGCAAAATTGATAGTAGGTAACAAAACTCTTTCATATGCACCCAAAGAGTTCATTTGTGAAGTACTTTTTACTTTTTTCACAGTTATTTTAGTTGTTGGAGTGGGTAGCCTGCATGTGCCATGGCACTTGAGTACAGGTCAGAGGACAGTTTGTAGGAGTGGATTTTCTCCTTCCGCCATGTGGATCGAGAACTCTAACTCGGGCCATAAGGCTTGGCACCAAGCCATTTCCCTGCTGAGCCGTCTCGGCATCCACTTGAGATGTTTGTTTAAAATAATAACAATAATAAGGCAACTAATACAAGAATACTCCGTTTAGGGCCTGGAGGGTTGGCTCGGCAGTTAAGAGCATTTGTTGCTCTTGCAGAGGACCCAAGTTTGGTTCCTAGCACCCGCGTGACAGCTAACAACTGTCTGTAACTTCATTTCCAGGGGACCCCTCTTCTGCCTCCATGGGCACTGTACACATGTATTCACAGACAAACATTCCGTCAAAACACCCGTACACATAAAATAAATTAACTTAAAAATGATCTTCATAGTTATTGTAAGCTGTAAATTTAGTTGTTTATTCATAGAAAAATTATAAGCATCAGTTTTTTATCAATGAATTGTTGTACTACATATAAAATAGTTATTGATTTGTTCCAAATATCAGAACAGAAAAGAACATTCATAGGCTAATAGCATCTGGTATACATTTTTAAAACAAAAAAAAATATTAATTTTGTTCACAGATATATGGCAAGCTTGTCCCCAGGGATGTATTTCCTCTAATAAGCTCCATCTCCTAAAGGCTCTATGTCCTCCTAACACTGTTCCACATGATCTTTACATTGTGCCTTGCAGAGTTGCAAAGTGAAGAAATGCAAAAAGTTTCCACAGAGATGGTGTCAGGTCTGTGGAGGAAGCCTGAGCCTACCCTGAGGCTGTACCCAGCAATGCCCCTCAGTGCTGATGCCACTGGGTTTTCCTGCTAGCAATCCTGAAAGATGGGAAGTGAGTGGAAGCCGGCAGCCAGTCCACAACGCATAATTAGAGTGGGTGATTTCCTTCTTCTGTGCTCTGGCCAACAGAGCACTCACGATAAGTAGGTGAGAACTACTTATGGCACAAAACAAACCTTCAGGCTTGGGGGGGGGGGGGGGTTATGGGAAACATGTGATTTGTAAAGGTCTTATTTTTTCATTCTGTTAAAATTGCCAAGACTTGGTGTGTGAGTGTTGGGGAAGGTGCTATTGTTCATGCAGATAATATGAGATAATACTCACTGTTTGACAAGAGAAGCAAGTGAAGAACCACAGCCTGGAGCCTCCCATAGGCAGTGATCACCAGCCAGGCTGCTGCTGCTGATCAACCATCATGAGGGCAGCTATGCCTTCCTAGGAAAGAGGTAAACACAGTGTAAACAAGCCAGAGGTCACGTGCATATGACTTAAAGTGACACCCAGAGCATCACAAAACTGCATGCATTTTAGGTGGGTTGGAACTGGCTTGGTTTGGAGCAGTGTAGGTGTTGGTGAATAAATAAGGAGACTAGTCCTGGGCAAAAGCCTGGACTCTGCAAAGAAATTCCCACTGTTAAAAAAAAAAAGGTTTCCAAAGTTGGACACCCACAAAGTTATACAATTGTTTATTTGTTTTTGCCAAATCTGTGATTTGTCCCAGGAAACCTGGGAATGGAAAGGTGTTAGTAGATGCAGCAAATGAATAATATACATACATACATACATACATACATACATACATACATACAAACATACATACATTCACGTGTAGATATAATCAGACACAAGCAATGAAAGAACTCAGAGCCTGGATCACTTCAGGTTCATGAGGCAGAAGCTTCTCCTGGATCCCCTGATGGGCTCTAAATACAGTTGTGAGCATCTTAAGGAAGGAGGCAGCAGGAACGCTGACCCAGAAGAGATGGAAGCAGTGTGATCAGAGGAAGGAGTTGGAAAGACGCAGCCACCAACCATGGAACTCCAGAAGCCAAGAGAAGGAAGAGCAAGTTAGAGCAGTCAACCTTCCTAATCCTGCAGACCCTTTTATAGAGTTCCTCGTGTTGTGGTGACCCCCAACCATAAAATTATTTTCGCTGCCAATTCATCACTGTGTCTTTAGTATTGTTATGAGTCATAATGTGAATGTCCGATATGCAGGCTATCTGATAAGCAACCCCTGTAGTGTTCCACGGGTTGAGAACCACTCACTTGTAATTAAATCATGGATCCAAGCTTGCAGCCTAGGCTCTTCTGAGATGACTTTCCAGAATCTCTCTCTGCAGGTAAAAATTCTAAGTGTTGTCTGGATAGCTCGTGGGTTTTCTGACCAAAGTCAGAAAAGGTGCTATGAAAAATTATTGTATCTTCCAACCAAGTCAGAAATCCTGCTCAGAGAAAATTCTTGAAGAACTGTTTTGCTCTCTAAAGATCTCCAGAGAGCCAGGACTACACAGAGAAACCCTGCCTCGAAAAACCAAAAAAAAAAAAAAAAAAAATCTCCAGAGAGCTCAGCTCTTGTTAGAGAAAAACCAAAAAAGGAACTGCTACAAGTTTCTGCTAGCTCATCTCATGCAGACCAAAAGCTCAGTTTATTTACATATCAATTCAGTTATTAATTCCAGGTTCCCTTTTGATTATCTTATGAATCAGCATCCGGTGACCCTCATCCTTTTATTCTTAAGAGATAGCAAGCATTCATTTTTTTCTTGAAATTGCAGAATTCAGTGATCTGTCTGTCTTCGTTAAGCACAAAAGATAAGCTAGTTGGGTGTTGGGTGGGACCCTGCCCTGAAATTACTCTTTCTACCACACCTGGGCTTAAACTTGCTGTATCCCAGGCTGATCTTGAACTCAGGAATCTGCCCACCTTTGTATCTGTCTGTCTATATATCTGACAAGCTGGCTCATAGTGTAGCTGCCTTTGTTCCTTTAGATTCATGAAGCCCCTCATAATTCATATTGCATCCTTATATTTTGCATAGTTGAGAATTTACATATATACATATATGCATATGCATATATACATATATACATATATAAATGTATATATGTATACATATATACCTGTCCCAGGGGCAGACCCAAGTCACTATGTCACTCTGTCCCCACCAGGGCCATTCTGGGCTCGGCAACATGCAAGCCTGAAAACCTGAGTTCAAATTCCCAGACCCCAGAAAACCTGGTCATAAATAGCACACAACTGTAATCTCTGACCCTCTACTGGGAGCTAGAAGCAGAGACAAGATCCTGGGAGCTCACAGGCCAGGTAGCCTGGTGTATGTAGCAGCACACAAAAGAGATGAAGGACAAATACCTATGCACAAAGTTGAACTCTGACCTCCATGTGTTCAAGGTACTTGCACTCATACGAGCATGCACTCAAATACACATAAAGATTTTTTAAAAGAAGGAATATCATTGGCACATCCTATGTTCATAATCTGCTTACAATTTAGCCACCAAGCCCAAGTCATGGTATTTTCATATTAAATTTTTCACTAGTTAATTTTATTGTAGTTTTATTGTACGTTAAGTACACAAGGCACATGCAGTTCCTGATAAGTCCAGAAGAGGGCATCAGATCCCTAGGAACTGGAGTAACAGGCGGTTGTGGGCCATCTATGTGGATGCTGGGAACTGAACCCAGGTCTGCAGCAAGACCAGCCAGTGCTCCTAGCATCTCTCCATCCCACAGATTGATTTTTTTTTTTTTTGAGACAGGTTCTTGTGAAGCCCAGACTGGAGTTAAACTTGCTGAACTGAAGACAACCTTGATCTTCTGACTCTGAATGAAGGGATATAACCAGCCATGCTCCAGTTTACTGATTTGAATGTTATTCCCCCTGCAGTCTGTGCTGGTAAGAGGCATGAAGTAATTTGGATTCCCCTGTTTCCCACAGGCATGTCAGGTGCCTGATGCATATAATATTTTGAGGAGCAGGACACACCCCTGGTCTCCTTTCCACCATTCCTCAGTTCGCAGGGTTAGTTTGGACTTTTCATCCTGTCCCCTGGACTGTTCATGCATACAATGGTGCCACACTATTACATGACTAAATACTCACAATGGAATATCCCCTTTTCTGGAATAGTTCTGCTCTTGCTTCACAATTTGCTTCGTTATTTCATTACCATTCTGTGTCATTTGTGAAGCCTCATGTCTTTATGGTCAAAGTCTTCCTAAACAAGAGTGGGTGACACCTTCCCTGTTCCAGTGTACCGTGGAAGTTGTCACATGCTCCTGGAGAAGAAATTTTAAAGTTTCATATTTTGGATACATGCTGTGGTTTAAATGAATGTCAACCCCCAGAGCCTGCATGTTGGAGTATTGGACCCCATTCAGTGGTGCTGCAGAGAAGTGGACAAGCATTGGAATGTGGGGCTTAGGGCAAAGCCGTGGTTTCAATGGAGTGTGAACTTCAATGTGATGTCCCTCCTTCTCTCCCTCTCTCCCTCCCTCCATCCATCCCCCCCCCTCCCCACTCTTTCCCTGAGCAGCTTCTATCTGTCACATGCTTCTGGCCATAATACACAACTTCACCACAGGCCCAGTAGCAACAGGCCAGTCAGCTAAAGATAGAAACACCTGAAGCTGTGGACCAAAATAAACATTTCATCTTTCTAAATTGATCATCTCAGGTATTTCATTACACTGGTGGAAAACTAATACAACACTGTAGCAATGAATTAGTTAAATGGTATGCACGCACCCGCCAAGACTCTCTGGATTCGCAAGTGAAAGACATGCATATACCAGCTAATTTGGATATGTCTTGACTAGCTTAATGGCTGGGCATTTCTAAACCTCCTCACGTCTAACAAACACTCCCCTCCAGTATTTCTGAGTTAATATCTTTTAGAATCTATATTTCGGCTACCTCAGATCCAATTGGGGAAGTGGCCTCTAGGGTCACTTTCCTGGATTCTTACATGTCAGGGCCTCTAAGTTTCATCTTTTCCTTCCCCATCATGGTGATTCCACCTTTCTCCCCCTCTCAGTCTCTTGCCCACACAATCTAAAAAATAATTTCATCTTTTTTTCTCCCTGTCATGGCAATTCTCCTCCTACCCCTACCTCTCTCTTTCTCCCCGGCTCTTGCCCACACGATCTAAAAGTCCTGCCCCATCTCACTGTCCAACCAATGGCTGTATGACAATTCTTTATTATCAGTCAAAGCCAGCTGGGGGCTGGGACCCTCAGGTCTGGAAGTGTGGCTTTTTGGGAGTTAAAATAAGACAAAACATTAGAACCAATCCCCAGCATAACACCTTTATAAAACTTATTCCCAAGTATGGTATTTCCTTTATTATTATTAACTATGAGATTTTAAAAATATGTTTTCTGATGGTATAAAATAGAAGAACTGGTTTTGCTCTATTGACTCTGCACTCTGTCACATTACTGAATTTTTAAAATTTTAGCTCTCTCTCTCTCTCTCTCTCTCTCTCTCTCTCTCTCTCTCTCTCTCTCTGCCCCCCACCCCCCACCCCCCACCCCCGCTCTTTCAGATGGTTCTTGTGAAAAGGGAGTTCAGGCACCAGATTCTACATCATCAGAAGATTCTACAAATAGCAGTAGGTTTTGTTTTCTTTACTCCAATTTTTATAGCTCTGTATGTTTAGTTACCTAATGCTATCAGTTTATATGTTGAGTAAAATGATTTTAAAATGATATCTACTTAATCTTTTTTTTTTTTTTTTTTTTTTTTGGTTTTTTGAGACAGGGTTTCTCTGTGTAGCCCTGGCTGTCCTGGAACTCACTCTGTAGACCAGGCTGGCCTTGAACTCAGAAATCCACCTGCCTCTGCCTCCCAAGTGCTGGGATTAAAGGCCTGTGTCACCACTGCCAGGCTATTTAATCATTTTTATTCCAATTAGAATTCTATTAGTATTATATGGTCTATGTAAGATTTGAAATTGGAATAAATGCCAATGACACATGACTATTATTAATATTTGAAGTGTTTTATTAAGAATCAACATGAGATTATATCAAAAGATCTAGAAAGAAACAATCTCATTGTGTATTTCTCAATTGTGTAATCCATCATTCATGCTGTGACAGTTAATCATGACTTCACACCCCCCCCCAGGTAGTCTGTGAGGTCATTTCCTGGAAGGACTAAACGAAGGCAGAAGGCCCTTCCCCAGAGTGGGAGGGTCTTCCAGCACCAGCACAGATATAAAATGGTTGAGGAAAGAGGGGAGATGCTTTTGCCTACCTGCACTCACTCCCTGTTGGTTGGTGCGTCTACTCTGTAACTGTCTCTGTTGCTGCCATTCTCTGTGGGCATTGGAACCCAGCTCCTTTGGCCTTCCAAGGTGACTACAGACCAGTGACTCCCCAGGAGCCCTCTAGACCTTCAGTGCTACATCAAGACTGCTGAGGTACCTAGTGGTGTGACTACGCAGCCTCTGGGTTCTCAGGCTTTCAGTGTGCTGACAGCCCATCTGAGATAACACAAATCAGGTAAATCCCTGTTTATATGAAAATACATATTCATTTGGTTGGGTCTGCTTCTCTAGAGTTCTCTAATACTAGGATCTTACATAGCTGTTTCTGTTTTAGTGTTTTCTATTTTAGAATTTTAAGATAAACACTTATTTAAAAGATAACTATTTTGCAATCTTTGTGATTTGCTATCAATAGTTAAAATTGTAAGTTATATTTGTAAATTTTGGATATTTTGCTTGCTTTGCTCTGTTTTCTGGTCTATTTGGGTTTTTTAGTGGTTTTTTTTTTCCTAAGCTATGGATTTTTTTTTTTAATATAATGATGTGTTAGAATTCCCTGTGAAACATTTTGGGCCTGGTGTTTCTGTGGTGGATCGCTTTTTGACAACTTCACATCTTCTGTGGGGAATATATTGGTTTGGATTCTCTTTCTTTTCTGGTTCAGTTTTGGAAGCATACATTCCTGGAAGATATTGTCTCTTGCATCTAATGATGCCTCAGATAATGAAAAAAAAACATTTCTGAGTTTTTAACTCCCTACATTTCTATATACTTATATCCATATATCCATATATATGTGTGTGTGTGTGTGTGTGTATATATATATATACAATATGATATATATATATATCATATTGTAAACCTCCAGGATGGAAAGGGAAAGCCCTTTTTGACTACAATACAGCATCTGAAGCCTGATGGTAAACCCACAGTTCTCACTTGAAAACCCATAATAACAAAACTCTTTAGATAGGAGAAAACATGCTCCCGGTAAAATCAAAGGTTTACTAATACATTTTGGGAAACAACAAATTATGTAATAAATCAAGGGTAATATCTCGCATAGGTTTATGGCAGTATGTGTGTACATGGGAATCAAACTCAAGATCCTGTTTGTTTGTTTTTGTTTTTGCAACTGGACCTTTTTACATGGCTCAGACTGGCCTCAAACTGTTGATCTTTTCAACCTCTGCCTCGGGATAGCTGTGGTTTCAGGTACGCACTTGTAGGAGATACACTGAAAGCATTTGTAAACACATTAAGAAACTCAGTTTTGTAGAAACAAAGCAAGATGTATGGCTATACAATTCAGGGAAAGATGTAATATCAAGCATAAACCTTCTAGAAGATACTCCCACACACATGACACATGAAGAAGAAAAGCATCCCAGCAAGACCGTTTTTAAGTAAACCCTTGGGGTCAGCTGAAAATTGTTTCAGGACTCTGTGGAAGCCATACGTACCTTCAATGTTCCGTGCCTAGTGCCACTCGAACACAATGTGAATAATAATATTCTGTAGTGTTTAATGATAGCAAGAGAAACACTCTGTAAGAGTCCTGTAAGTACAACACCAAACCATCTACGGACTAACTACACACAGTACATACCTGGTTGAACTCCCAGACACTGAAGTGGGAAATACGAAGGGTGAGTTGTACAGGCAGAAATCGTCAATATTTAATCACATGTTTGTATGTGGCAGATAGAACTAAACCTCACTCGTATTCAAGGAGGGAAATCTGAGCCCATCCATCACATAGGAAAAGGCTTTGACTCTGACATTCCACCTGCAGAAACATAAGCTGCAGTCCTGGCCAGCAGGGAGCGACAGGCAAGTGCAGCTTCCGACAGCAGCTCTGCTTACAGGGAGCCCCATAAACTCTCTCGGATGGGGACAGTTTTCACACAATGGAGGACAGGAGACACTACATGCTCTCGAGAAAATCACACTTGCTGATGTTGGCTGGGTGTCCGCACAGCTGTTTCTCTTCCCTGGGTTTGACATGGAGGGATCTCGCAGCTCACCCTGCTCAGCAGCCCCCAGCCATCTGATCTCGGCCACACAACACCTCAAGTCCTCAAACAATGAGAAACCACAGATGAGAACGCTCCTCCCTCCCGCCCTAATGACTTTAAGATGTGACACAAAGTTGCCCTCTCCTCCGCCTTTTAATTCAAGCCACTCTATTAATTCTGTTACCCCGACATGATTGCCTTCGCTTTAAAACTTTTGTTGACATGCCCTTCAGTTCAAATCTATGCCACATTTCTAGAGAAAGCATTTGTGCAAAAGTCACCCCTCCCCCACCTTCCTTAGGGTGCACAACCCACCTGCAAATACTGTCTGAATTCTCCCTGGCAATAGGAACAGAGTCACAAACTTCTTTTTATCAAAACTAGTCATGATCCTAATAGAACATATTCCATGTCTACCTCTTTTCTTGCCATGCACCACTCCCACCCCTAATCAGTGCAGTCCTTCCTTTGCTCTGGGAATAAAAGACAGCATTGAAAGGGTTAACTCCCCAGCAAAGCATTTTGCTGACCTAGTGTGAGATGGATTGGACCAAATTCAATTTAGCTGCAGTCAACAGGAAAGTAGGAAGGAAAATGGGATTTAACAAACAAAGCATAAAAAAAAAAAAAAAAAAAAGAGGTGGAGGGGGAGTCCACAGCAGGAAATAATTATTTGGGCAATTGTTCACTTTGTTAAAGGACTGGCCAGGCTGAATATCCACCAGGACACTCTGCTGTGCTCGTGGTTTCTCTGCAACACCCTGTCTGCTCCAATTAGTTGCAAAAGTGGTTTGCTGGGCTGGAGAAATGTGTGATTGTGTTGTGTGTCGGGGAGCGGAGGCTTATGTCACTGAAGCAGAGCCTGGCACCAGCTCGCTCTGGCGAAACCTCCAGTGCTCCTCCAGAAGGGAATCAATAGGAAAGGAAGCCTGCACGCCAACAGAAGTGGTTTACAAAAATAATTCACTGACCATTCCATCTGCCTCTGATTAAGCATGTTAAACGGTTCAGCTCAAGTTAGCATTTCTAACATATAGATATACATAAATAAACAAAGCCACATATTTTATCAAATATTTGCATTTGAAAAAAAGCTCCTCACCTCCCTCCTCAGCTCAGATGCGCTTTCATCTCTCCCTCCACCCCCCCACCCTCCATCCCCCCGCCCCCCCCCCCCCCCCCCCCCCCCCCCCCCCCCGCCCTTAGAACATTTACACTAAAAACACGAAAGCTTCCAAAAGGAGCTCAGAAGAGAAGCAAGAGCTCCCCTTTGGAAAGGCAAGGGAAAATAATATTTTCAGAATAAAAATCTTTCAATCTGTAAAAGGAGTTTATAGTCTTGCCCCAGGAAAGTCAGCCAAAGGTTCAACTGGTGAGAGAACAGAAGGGTCCTGGGGAGCCCAGGCTTAGCAGTTTACACTGCCCCAACTCTGGGTGCTGAAGACAAACCAGTAACCTCCTGAAAGACAATCGTCTACTAGCATAGAAAAATTCACTAAACACATTTTAGTCACCAAAAATTAAAAACTAAGGTGACAAGACACAAGTAAATAGCAAATAAAGAATGTGCAGAATTCCTTAAAAGTTTGCTTTTTTATTTTTACTATATTTTATTACTTTACTATATTACTAATTTAGCAATATATTTTATTAGTCCTTTCTGCACAGGGGTGATAGCTCAAGCACAGGCTAGGGAGGCAAACTCCTCAAGGCCACCAGCTAGGATGGACAGGAAATCTGCATTGGGTCTGGACACATGACTCCAGGTCCTACTGTCTCCTGCTCCTCTATACTCAGAGAAAGCAAAAGGATCAGGGGCCTGAAGCTGGTCGGAGCCAGCTGAAGGAGCAGGCAGAGCCCAGGATAGCTGGACAGACCGGAAGCTGGCTGTGTCCTGGGAGCCAAATCCTGAGTTGAGCTAAGGACACCTTTGCAGGCTTCAGCTTCCAGCTGGTGAGCTTCGCAGGACTTTTGTACCTAAGACAACGTGCTTAGGTGCTGGCTGCCTAATAGAATCAATGATTCAAGGCTTCTTCCTTCAAGTGGGTTAAGCCTGCTTCTAACTAGGGTACGCCTGATGGCTGTTTGAAGGGCCGGAGTCCAGCAGGCAGCTTAGGGATACAGGGGTTCAAAGGACAGTTTGACGTTTCTGTGTGCCTTTACTCAAGACCCTGTAGGACCAACCGTTAGAAAATTGTCACTTGCCTGGCGGCAGGCTAAGGTGGAGAATTTCCAGCACCCAAGGTAACGGGAAGTGTTGAGCAAGGAAGGTGAAAAGCCCCGGTCTAGTATTTCCATTTACCTACTCTGTCTGTCTGAAGAAGTGTCATTAATTCAAACCATCTCGAACGAGGCTTGATGATGTGTGAGAGCGGAAGCCACAGCACCAGGTCTCTCACATCCTGCGGACTCTCTCTGCTTGCAGCGATCGATGAATCCCTCATCCCTCCACCGCCCCCCCCCCCCCCCCCCCGCAGATTTGCTGCGAAAACCACCGGGTGCTGACCACTAATGCGAATGAATGCGCGCGGCTCCGGCTGCAGACAGCTGCAGGCTGCTCTTCCCCACATCTTTCCCTGGCCCCCTGCCCTGGCTGCCACCTGCTCCTCCTTCCTCCCAGCGCCTCCCTCAGGAAGACCTCAGGACCCACAGTCCAAGAGAAGAAAATCCGGGAAGCTGGGGTCTTCTCTCAAGGAAAATACCTCCACATCAACTGTCCCGGGCGGCTTGCTTCTCGATGCTAATACTTTTCTTAGGGTGGCAGAGTTCTTGATGAGATGATAGCTTGCCTTGATAACTCTAAATTCTGCAACCAGAAGGAAAATCCATCCTTTTCTTAAGACCAAGTCTGAAAAACGTAGCAACACATAAGTTTAATATTTTGGTTGATAATATGCCATGCACTCAGAGTATTTTTGATTTCCTCTATCCTTTTCCCAGTGACTTCAAAGGTCGTTATTAAATGTATCAGAACCTGAATATGAGTTGTAATGCTAAAAGTGGTTTTTTTTCCTTTAAAAAATATATTAGACTCATTCAAATGAGTCCGCTGCTCCTTAGGGTAGATTCTTGCATAGGATTAGGACTTAACGTAGCTTCCCCCACCCCACCACACAAAAGCAAGCTCTACCAACACACATACGCAGGTTTTTGCCCAGGAAGTGCTTTTACAATTTCATTTTGCATAAGCGCACCATTGCTAATAACTTTCATGGTGTCATGCTAAAATTTGTGGGGGGAAGTCCCAGAAGTTGAGTGCCAGGCCTGATCTGATACTTTTAGAAACTAGGCCAATTGAGCCAGGCAGAATGCTAGCGAGGTAACTTCAATCCCTGCACTCAGGAAGCTGAGGCAGGGGGATGATAGAAACAGCCTTGGCTGCATAGTCCTGGCTCAAAACAAGAGCACTAACAGCACTAGGCTAGTTGGAGGGTAGAGCAGATTAATGATTTAAATGACAGAGGCTTGAATTTAGGAAAGTGTTTGAGCGCACCCATGCAATTATACTAATCTTTACTTTTAGCATACTGTCTAATAAATCACACAAAACATTTAATTTTTTACTAAGAAGCAGACCTTGTAAAAGATGATTTTGCCCAACTGTGCCAGGCCATGTACCATGAGTATTTTTTAAAGCAAACTATATGTATGTATGTATAAATGATATGTATGTATGTATATATGTATATGTATAAACTGTATGTATATATGTATCATGTGCATTTAAAAAAAAAAGATTACCTACTATGGGTAGGGGTGTAACTATGGTAAGCTGAGGAGATCGATGTGTACTTGAAGGTTAAAATGAGGTTTCCCTAGAGCAGATACTTGAATTTTTGCATGGACTATAAGTGGGCTCTGCACACAGAACACACCAACAACAAACACGGTTCTGAACAAGCCAGGTATCTCTTGCTAAGCGAATAGCTGGACATTTGGAACCTTGAGTTTTCTCATGGACCAGATAGAGACATTAAAAGCTGCCTCATCTGGTTCTGAAGGCCATCAGAAGGTAACTTTAGGAGTGTGGCCTCAAAGGTGTCCTCGGGAGTCACCTAGACTAGAGTCCAGGGTCCGAAATGGATCTAAGCAGAATCTTACCAGCTTATAAACAGTGGGAGGGTGCAGCCCTGCTGGAAGCCTCCTCAGCTCTCAGCATCAGTCCCTGAGCACCCCTGAGATCCGCTGCCCACCCTGAACACTGAGCCCAACATTCAAGCATCTAATCCAACCTGAACCCAGCTCTTTGTGAACTGTAAGTCCCCAAATAAACAGCGGTCCACTCTCTCTAGATTTGCTGTCAGTCACAGGCCCTGTCATGTGCAGACATTTACAACCACCACTGAGATGCTCAGCATTTCCAACCAGTCCTCCTTCTCCCTGGATAACCCTGACCTCCAGCACTTTACCGTCCACGTAGGGGTTCCATGTTCTCACTCATGTGCACTCCCGGTAGGGAGAATTCTAAAGACACCCTCACGATTCTTATCCCCTGCTCATCCAATCTCACCCTAATCTACATTCTGCTGTGAAGCGCCTTTGCTGATACAAGTAAGGTTACCAATCAGCAAACTCTAAGTAGGGAGATTATCCCGAACTATCCAGGTGGCCTGGCGGGATTAGTTGGGTTTCATGTGCAGAAAGGACAGATGAGGTCACAGAGACTAGAAACTAGAGAGCCCACCCCACCATCACTAGCGTAGAAGATAGGAGAACACAAATAAGCTGTGGTCATCAACCATGAAGAAGTCAGAGACAGTGCCCTATAGACGCCACAGAACTGAATACCGACTAAGTCTAGAAGCAGGTTTTCTCCACAAGCCTGCAGCTCGAGGCCCACTGACACCTCCATTCTACTTTGGGAAAAGCAGCGATAGACTTCTGACCTGCTGAACTGTGAAATAGCTAACGGACTGGTGCAGCTTTCAAGCTGCTAAATTGGTGTTTATTCATTATGGCAACAATAGAAACCTAATATAAGTTCTGTGGTATTTTTTTCTGAAGTCTTCGGCCTTCCAGGAAAACAGATCCTTTCTGGGTGTTAGTAAATATTGTTTCAGTCCAATTCATTTGTCAAACACATGGAGTACCCACATGAGCCTGGTGAGCGGAGGTGAGACAGGCAGGGATGGAGAACACATTCCCAGGCAGAGTACCAGAGAGTGGTACAGCCTACTCTCTGGAAGCAGCCATGGGCAAACTGATGTGGACCTAGCAGAGGGCCTATTGTAAGGTCAATGAAATTAGTCAGGGAGTCCTGAAACTCCCTCTACCTAAGTCAAATATTAGCCCAGTTACACTGAAATCCAAGCTATTTGAAACTTCTCCCAGGCAACACCAGCAAGCACCACGTTTGTTCTACGTGCTCATTCATCCAGAGAGCAGAGACGACTGTGGCCAGTTGGAAGGTCTCATCTGCAGGGAGAACTTGTAGAAAACCCTCAGCCCTCAGATTCAGACACTGGTAGGTGGTTCTGTTGAACTGCGTCCCCTTGTTGATGAGGATTGCTTAACAGAGAGACAGTTGCCGACGCTGAGTGTCTTGAATGTGGTCAGAAGACATGGTTCAGAGTTGGTGTTCAACATGTTTGATCAATAATCTTCTCTCTCACATGGTGACCAGCTCCAGCTAAAGTTGGAGAAGGAAATTATGTTTCCTGAGCATTTTCACCACCAGCAGCCCCCCTCTCAGAGCTCATTGAAGGTTCTGTTTAGACAGGGGGAGGAGATGGCAGAAAAGCTGTCTGTTGTAAGATGTTCCCTTAGTCCAGTGCATGAGTATCAAGAGGGACATAACCCACCAAGAGGGCTTCTCTCCTGCAGGTGACAAAGGCTGAGCGATAATGGGGTTGAGGGGTCTACAACTTTGGCTGCCCCTACCCCATTCATAAACTCCTGTAGCTGCCTGTGGCCATGAACGAACTGAGTTCACCTGAAAGAGGGGCTGGAAATGAAAGTCCTATGATTTGGTCTATTTTGGTAAATGAGGTCTTTCAGGCCTGCTCAAGGCTGGGGGGGTAGGACACAAACTCCAGAGAATCCTTTAGAGTCCTAATTACATTTGCAGTACTTTGGTGTCCAGGTGTAGTTTTGGTGACAATCTGTTGGATAGGTCCTATAGGGACACTCACTATTTCATGAGTGAGGTTTTAGATGCCACGTGATTTCAGGCTAGCCACTGCTTTCCAGGGAATGGTCCCTGACCTCTGTCCTTGAGATTTCTTTTCTACTCAGGAGCTGGCACAGGAGCCAGCATTCTGGGAAAAGTGTCCCCCATGCCAACCAACCGAGGATCACTCAGTGGAGATTTCCCCACATTTCAGACACACCCGAGGTTGGTTTATAGCTGAGGCTTTGCCCCACCACAGCTCTGTGACTTCAGTTTTCATGAACCTGTGGACTGACTACATCTGGGACTATCTGAACGTGTTTGCTGTCGTTTCCCCGGCTTCGTGTGTGAATCTGCTTTGATTTGGCCCGTGGCCAAGACAAACACCATTAGTGTTCTGAGTACAGGTTAACACGACAATCATCAAGAGCGCTTTTGAATGCACAAATGCTACTTTGTCCTTTGTCCGAGGCTTCTCTCGATGCTATTCCCCGGGCAAGGTTGCTCAAACTAAAGTGTCTCAGCTGTTGTTGTTGCGGCTGCTGCTATGAGCTGCACCTTTGCTGACCCCTGAGCAATCCCTTCTAAGAGCTTAAAGAGAAATGCAGACACAGGAAAGCAATGTCTGGGGAGGTGAGGCCGAATATCAAAATCATACAACTAAAAGGGCTTTACAGTTAATGCAGCTAGCCCCACTGCGAAAGGCTGCCTTTAAAAGCTGCCGTTTCCTTTGCATTAACTAAAAACGGACACATCTGTTGAAAGAAGTGGGGAGGGGAAGACAATAGCTATTACGGTGGTTAGGGGAAAGTGTGTGTGTGTGCATAAACCAGTGTAGAAAGTGCAAAGAGCGACAAGACGTGGAAAGATCGCCAGGGAGTCGCTGTCTCCTATTATTTATGCAGCACCATAAATGCACTGCCGTCAAAGTCAACATCTATCTGACCGAACTGCTACTTACGTGCTGCCAATACGAGACCTCAGAAGAATGGCTCTCCTATTTAATATTTAACCAGATGCTTCCATTTTTTTGAAAGTAACGTTTGCTTCTTATGGAGGAGGGAGGGAGGGCAGGCTGACTTACAACTTCAGTGATGTATGAGCTAATGCTGGCAGTCGTGGAAAACCAGTTTTTGTTCTTCAGACTTCTCTATCAAGATTCCCAACCACGTTAGTAAACAACGAATTCCTCCAAGCTTAGTCCATCCCTTATGTTATCTTAATTGTTAGCCTCCTAAAGCTTAGGTGACCGCTACAGTCCTTGTGAAAGGAAGCTGGGAAGGGGGAGGGTAGTAAGTTTTTGTCAGGGCACGGATTGTTTGCTAGAATGCAAAAGGCCACATTATCAGGACCACTGAGGTTCCCAAGAAACTTCGGTTTCTAAATGAAACGGAACTTCCGGTTCATATATATATATATATATATATATATATATATATATACACACACACACACACACAGTGATGTGCTCTGTGTGGGCGCCATTCACCCTCAGATTATTGGTGACTTTACAGTGTCAGCTGTGAGTGCACCCTGTCTGTGCCTCTTCATCAGTGTCTCCTCCAAGCCACAGAGAGTATTGTCTCAGATAGAGTTGTTAAGTACAACTGGTACAGAACGTTCATGTGTTGTCCAGTTTCTTCTCAAAGCTGATGGGTGCAGATGTGGCCATGGATGGATCAATCAATACAGTGACCAACAGAAACATAGGAAGAGGTCATCGTAAGTCTTTGGCCTCACTTGACGGACGGCCACTCCTCTCCTAGTCCCCTCTGTATCATGAAGAATTTAACCTCCTCCATGCCTTCTGTTTGGCTTGTCTCTGTGTGTGGCAAGTCTCAGAGCTGCTTCATGTCTGTGTCTACAGTAGAGGGATGCACGGCCGTGGCCAGCCTGGCGTTATTCTAGCACTGTTGTTTCAGCCTGACTGTCAAGCTCTTTCTCCCATGTCTCTCACACACCATTTCCTCTCATGCCCATATATTTGAAATGAAAAATGTAAGGGGCCTAAGACAGCCCAAGAGTAAGCCAGCAATATCCCCACAAAGGAAGACTGTCTGTGTTTCCTATCCTTGGTTTGCTTTAATCTCCCCTTTGGGCCTCTTTAATACATCCCACCCTCCTAAAGGGAAAATACTGGGGACAGAGAAAGTCTGGACAGTGAGGCGTTTCTCTGTCCCATTTCCCACCTCCCTCCCCCCACAACCTCAGACCCCCTAGGGCCCAGAATGACCCCCATCCTTCATGAAATTTCAGATACTACTGAGGGGAATGTCAGAATGACTTCATGCTCAGACAGACCTGTACCAGCTCCTGAGAAAAACGGGGTCAGTCACAGAACAGCCTCTGTGCTAGGGACAGTATCAGAGGGTCCCAAACTCTGCAGGAGGGATGTAAATTGGGAACAACTCAGACTGAGTATGCAGCAAGCCACTCCATTTACATGAAATATACCGTGCTGGGCCCGCCACACAGCTGACTTAGCTTTGATCTTGGTCAATTGTTGAATCCTGTGTGACCAAAGAATTCTTTACAAAGAATTATTTCAACTCTCCCAGTTAATGAAAAGCCAGCCAGTACAATTTATGGACATAAGAGAGCAGCTTTAGACACAAGGAGAGTCATAAAAAGATCCCCAGGAGCCCCTAATGTGACAGCCATCATGGTCTGTGTGGCTCTCAAACTCTACATTTTTCTCTCAGATTTATTGGGTTTATTGGAATTCATTCCTCTCAACACTGGGGTTTCTGGAGGCAATCCTAGGAGAGGAGGAAAGTGAGTGCGAATCAACCTGTACCAAACGGATAGGATAAAGTCAAAGCAGCAAGCCACAGTGACTAGACAGTGGCCAGCCTCACACGTGCCTGCCACATCCCAGCACGGATACTTCTGCACAGCTATTGCTGCAGGGTCAGGGTGGGGCTTGGCTGATTCGAACCAATGGCACCAACTTCCACAAAGTCAAGCTGTCTTGGTGTGGGGTGCTTCTGCCTCCCTTCTTGCTTCATGGTAAAAGATACATTCCTGGGGGCGAGGAAACACAGGAAGTGTTTGCACAGTTCTTCTGAAGCCAGTGCGGTTTGCAGGGGTTGGCACAATGTTTATTACAAAGTCATCTGCTAGAGAGTATATCAGAGGACTTATTGGAAGAGAGACTGGAGCAAAACAGATTAAGATATGAATCACCCCCAATGAGAACCATTCTTCTCTGATGCAGAGAATCCTTCACTGTCATGCATCCTTTTCCCTAAGAGATTAAAGTGGCAGTGGTCTCCTGGAGATCTTTGTCTGTGGTAACAGGAAGTCTGAAATCTTTTGCTCATTAATAAGCTTCCCTTCAGCACTTTAGCCTCTGGGTAGCCATTGGATTGTGCTGGTCTGGATGGTTGCAGTACCGAAGGGAAGAAATCCTAGACTGAATCTTGAGTGCTTGGGTTCAGCATCCGGTGCTCTAGAGTCTTCCTTCTTGCCAGCTCTCCCATTCTGCCTGTGAACTTTGAATTATTGCATTTTTGAATTATTCTCCAAGCTCCAGAATCGTTGTGGGGATAATCATAGCATCCCTTCCTTGAGTTTCGATAAGAACCAATGAGACAATAGATGATCATTTTGTATTCACAGAAACTCTCAGTAAGTTTAATTCCCTAAAACCTTGGAAAATAGATTTAAAATAAGGTCTTGTGCACTTTATTTTAAGAAACTTTCCAGTTTGAGTAGGAATAGGGTCATTTCAAGACAAAGCAAATGAAATAATAGGGCTGGGTGTAATTCAGTGTCAGGGCCCTTGCTTAATATGTATGAGACCTGCATGCTGACCCAGCACCACAGAAAAACAAGGGAACAAACCCAAGATGGGCTGTAAAGTATGTCCATCTATGACTCAATGTATAGGTTTCCAATAGCTTTTTTTTTTTTTTGCCTGTATCTATGTATGTGTTGGTACCATGTCAGAATTCAATGTATTTCACTCAATTTTTCATTTTCAAAAGAAACATGCCCTAGTTAACTTTAACTTGGCACAACCTAGAGTCACCTTCAGGGTATCTCATTCAGAGATTTCCCTGATTAGATTGGTCTTTGGGCATGTCTGTGGGGGATTTCTTCATTGGTCATGATATGGGTGGGCTCAGCCCACTGTGGGCAGCACCACTCCCTAGGTATATGATCTTGAGCTGTATAAGTCACTTAGTTAAACATGAGTCTGTGAGTGAACCCTCAAGCAGCACTCCTCCTTGGTTTCTGCTGTACTTTGTTGGCTGTGAGTGAGTTCCTTGGTCAGAGGAAATGTTGTATAGAATAGCAAGCAGGCCTTCCTCAAGTTCCTACCTTGAGTTACTGCTTTGATTTTCCTCATCAATGGACCGTAACCTGTAAGCTGAAGTAAACCATTTTTCCCTGAGTTGCTTCTTGGTCATGGTATTTATCATAGCATTGATAATCAAACCAGAACAAAATGTAATGGAACGTTCTGTGATATGTGACTACTTTATAGACTAAAAGATAGAAAGTGTCAAACTTTGCACTTAAACCCATATATTCTGTTTCTAAACATATATATATATGAGTATTCTGCCTGTATGTGTATGAGTGCACTATTTGGGAGGCCAGAATGGAATATCAGGCCCTCTGAAACTAGCTTTACAGATAGATGGTTGTGAGTCACCATGTGGTGCAGGGAACTAAACCCAGGTCCTCAAAAGAACAGCAAGATCTTAGCCACTGAGCCATCTCTCAATTCCTTTTTCACCAAACCCATGCTTAATGTAGACACATGGTATTTGCTTTCAGTTTGCTTCATTTATAAAATTTGATTTACAATTTTATATGAATATTAATAAAATTAACATAAAGATAATTATATAAATATAAATAAAATAAATATAATTAATATTAATACAATAGTAATATCTTATCATATTCTTAAACAAATGTAGGATATTGTTTTAATCTGTCCCTTAAAGAAATATCCATGACTTTGACACTGAAGGAACTGAAGGAATGTAAATTATGAGCTCTTGGGTAACTAGAAATAAGCATGGGGTTAGGTATGCTTGATCATCAAGAGTTGAGGTTTAGAGAAGTTACCAAGTCTCCAAGATATTTGGTTTTTTTTTTTTTTTTTTAACTTGAGAAGGAAATCTACAAAAATACCTTTTGTCTTAAAAATAACCCATCAATAACTTGTGAATTCTTTCACTCCTGGCTAAGACTAAGTATTATTAAACCGTCCCTGGGGGCTGTTTCTTTCTTTTTCTTCTCTATCCAACATTCCATAAAACAAAAGCAAGTTAATCTGTGAATTTCTACCCTCCTCCAATAGCATTTTTAAAAGACAAACAGTTCCCATGCTGGGCCTCCCAAATTCCTGTCTTGTCAGCACAGATGGAAGTGGGCAGCTAAGATAAAAAGCAACCCTTGCTAGGCTCTCCTCCACTGGGACCTGGATTCCAGAGCTGAGTGGATGCATTAGTTTGCTGAGGCTGCTGTAACAAAAAACCCCAACTGATTAGCTGAGAGCTACAGAGACTCAGAGTTCTGAGAACTCTGAGGAAAGGATGTGCTCCAGGCTGTCTTTGTATCCTACCTTCTTTCTTTGATAGACGGTGTCTAAAATCACCTTTTGACTTTGAAATCTTGTCTGGGAAGCCGGCACTAGCCACGGAACAGATGGATAAATATTAGCTCTATCATATCGTTCCCATTAACACACTTTCTGGAAACAGTATGCAAATGTTAAGAGAGTCACTTCTCTTTTACCTGGAAATGATTTTTCTCAAGCACATAGTCTCCCAAACCAATGTAGTCATGTTACAAAATGGTGGCCTGACACACATGGCACCTTGCTTATTTTTAGTGAACTTGACCCTGAGTTAAAAGGAGAACAAAGCTGGACAGAAGGTAGTAAGACAGGGAAGTAGCTGCTTCTGTTTGAGTTGCAGTCTGCCACTTAGCAAAATGGAAATGTCCCCTACTTGGGGCTTATTTACAATTCAGCACATGCACATCAATTCCTGGGTATTTCTCATTCTTTCCTCAGAAATCCCCTCTCCATTCCTCACTAGCAACGTGAGCTATCTGCCTGCTTCCTACCTCCCCAGCACCCTGGCTTTTTAATATGGCCATTGCCCAATTGCTGATAGTTTCCTCCAAAGACCTGAATTCTTGTAAGAGAGAGGCCATGTTTAACCACAACAGGCATGATGGCACAAAGAAGAGTGCTTGTCTATGTACAGTAACAGTCGACCACCAAAACTCAAGTGGTGTGAACACTGAGCTGTCCTTAATGGAAGAGAAAATCGCAGACCCCCACCCCCGCCCTTCTTTCCTGAAACCCAGGTTCTCTGTAAAAATGACTACCCACAACATGATCTATCCTGTGAATTGGGCTGGTCTTTGCTGGGACATGAACACCTCCGTATCAGAGACCATGAACAGTATCTTCATCACCGTAAAGACAGAAAGGACACTGTAAATAATCTTGAGCCCCTTATAATCAAAAGTATTAAGTTTTATTTTGTGTCTTCCTTTATCTTACACTATGCTTGCTGAATTACTAGATCAAACTATAGTAAAGACATACACATTTTTTCTTGTAGTAATTTATCATCTATGAGGATTTCTCTGTGGCATTCACAACTATTTTATTCAGACACATTTCCTTTCTCCCAAAATGACTGTATTCGCTGGCCTTAGGAAGTCTTAGAAATGGGCGTATACTAAAGCACTCTCGAATTTGACTCTTCAAATGGCCCATGCCTCTTACTTCTAAGACAACTCTAGTCATCTGTATGTGCTTTTGTGAAATGAAATTCTCTCCCAAGTTGAACTTGGGTTAGGAGGAAAACAGACTTAGGTTATCTCCTTATCTACTCTCTGGGATGCCAAGAGAGGAAGGGATGACGGCTTTGGGTTCCCATGGAGGAGCCAGCTCAGCATGTGGTGGAAGTTTTGGCAACCTGAACTAACTGCCTTCCAAAAAGCTGTCTTCAAGAGTCTTCTGGAACTACCTTTGCACTCTGAGTTGAAGCTCTTAGTGGGAAAAAGTCAGAAAAGTGTCTCAGAATCTCAGGATGTGATCTGCTTAAATAAAGGTCTAAGTTTGGCCAGCTATAAGAGAAAATTTGAGTTCTTACTCCAAAACATTCTGTGAGGAAACAAAACAAAACCAAAAACAGCCTCTCCAGGCACTTAAAAAACAAACAAGCAAACAAACAAACAAACACCTGCTTTCACTTGCTCTCCAGTTAGCTCTATAGGGCATTGTCCCAAGGCATGCTGGCTAGCCTTCACCTTGAAAAGAGAAAAGACTAACTGAATTTAAGGTTACAGTGCAGCTAACATCTGCTCCATGGTGATGAGACCAGGTGAAGAGGCAATGAGACCTGGACCCTCCATGCTACCACCCACTCCCATCCCTTCACTGAACCCTAACTTTTATAAAGTGTCCCGTTACTGGACACTCTGGAAACCACTCTTCCTGAGCCACGATTCATCCTGGGAACAGCAGGGTCAGGAACTAGGGGTGATATGCTCTATTTGTCTTTCTCTGAGAAAAACAGTCCACTCTGGAAGGGAAGATACAGTGGAAAGATTACATTCTGCTCCAGTACCACGCCTACTTGCCTGTTGCCATGCTTCCTACCGTATGGTCATGGATTCACCCCCTGAAACTGTAAGCAAGCTCCCAGTTAAATGTTTTCTTTTATTAAAAAAAAAAATAGAACAAATCAACAGCAAACAAACAAAAAGAACTCACCCTGCCAATTTACTTAGTAATTTGAAGTTGCTGATGGAACAGAAATAAAGTCCAGAATGCTTGAATGTTTATGAGCCATGAAATCTTGGGCATGCTATCTGATCCCGGAAAGCTTTGTGTTCTCATCTGGAGGCGGGAAAAATACTCATCTCCCAGGGTTATTGCTGAGGACTAGACAAGATAAAATTGCAAGTATGGCCTTTGCTAAGTTCCTGGCACACAGCTCGATAATTAAATGAAGAGTAGCAAGTTCTAAAAAAATGTTATTTGATATTTTGATTGACATCTTCGAGTTAGCAACTATTTCTCAAGCAATGACTGAGTGCCAAGTGTACTACTGTACTAGCCTCTTGGAATCCATCAGTGAAAGAAACCAAGACTTGCAGTCTGTGGAGCTCGCATTTTGGTTGGAGAGAGACACACACACACAAATGAATGAAAGAAGGGAGGAATGAATGAAAGAAAAACAAGTAACTAATGAATAGGACAAATTGGAGAATGATAGTTGTCCACTTAAAAGAAACAGAAAAAAAAAAAAGCAATATTAGAATACAAATGGGTACCTTGTAATTTCCAGTGGCGAGGGAAGCCTGACTGGGCATCATTGAGTGAGAAACCAGCATTCTAGGGAGGGAGAAGAGTGAATACAAAGTTCTTAAAGCAGGAAGACAATGCATTGAGGAACAGCAAAAATAGGCCTGTGTGGCTCAGTGGCAAGTAGGAGTGTAGGCTGGTCCAAATAGGAAGGACACCCACATCAACTCTGGAAAGTTGTGGGCACAGTAGAGATTTTGGCTTTACCTTTGAATAGAATAGGAAGCCATGGCAAGGTTTTGAGGAGAGGATCAACACATCTGATACAGATTTGGAACACATCAGATGGATTATGTTGGAAAGCACACACACAGGCAAGGCTAAGTCAGGGACAGGAGTATCAGGCAATGGCCGTGCTACAGAGAAGCATGATGGTGCCTCACACGAAGCAAAAGCAATGGAAGCATTGAGCAGAGTTCAGATTCAAGATACATTTCAGAGATACTTCTAATAGGATGTCTTGATGGGTTACAGTTGAGGTGAGAGAGAGGGGTACTTACAAAGCCTCCAGTTATATAATGAATGAACTATAAAGATAATGCCCTTGGTGAAATAAGCCAGATGCAAAAGACACATATCACAGAAAAATTCTGTTTATGTGAACAGGACGAGGCTATAGAAAATGGACCAGGTCTTGCTGGGAGATGGGGAGACAAAGAGAATGGTGGGTGACCGTGCACAGGGAAAAGATAGCTTTGGGTAATATACGCAAAACATAACGGAGTTATTACAAGGCACTGAGTTACACACCATTAAAAAGTTAGATAATGCACTTTATGTTCTGCTAATTTAGTACTCTGGCTTCAACAGCTAGAGGCTTGGAGTGGCATCCACTGGGGTGAGGAAGCCTTTGATTGTGGCAGGCTAGTGAAGGAAGTTGACCATTTACTTTTGGAAATTTTCAATCTGAATGGTCTTTAAGTACACAAATACAAATGCGAATGTTGAGAACATTGATTATTAATTTAGATTGTCCACTTCTGAGAGCTGTTGCTATATCCAACAATGTCTTTTCTGACTTAGTTTGTGCTGTTATACATGAACACTTGAGACTGGGGGATTTAGAATATATAAATTTATTTTCTCACAGATATGGAAGCTGGAAAGTCCAAGATCAAGGTCTTGACAGCATCATCTGTCTGGAGACCTCTGTTCTTTGCTTGGGGCCGGCAAGATGATGAAGTAGAATGCAGGCATAAGGACCTAGGTTCAGGTCTCAGGCACCCACATCAAAAGCCTGACTTGGTGGCCTGTACCCGTAAGCTGGGAAAGGAGAAACCAGAGAATCTCTGGGGTCTGGTGGTCACTGATCCTGTCAAACTGGTGAGCTACTGGTTCGGTAAGAAACCTTGTCTTGCAAAAATTAAAATGGAGAGTAATAGAGGAAGACACAGCCAGCATCAGGCTCTGGTTTGGAGACAGAAGTGTGCATACATGCCCCCATACAAACACATGCAAACACACACACAAAGATATGCATACATAAGCACACACATGGAGACAGAAGTGTGCATACATCCCCCCATACAAACACACACACAAAGATACGCATACACAAGCACACACATGTACTCACAAACACATGCATACATAAGCACACACATGCACACACATACACAAACACATGTTTACACACACAAACATGCATACACAAGCACACACATACACAAACACATGCATATACAAGCACACACACATACTCACAACACATGCATACATAAACACACACACATGTATACACATACACAAACACATGTACACACACATATGCATGTGCAAATGATGCTTATTCTGGCATGGTCTGGTGGAGAAGAGCACTGGGTTCTCATAGAATGAGAGTCCTTGAGGCCAAATGATACCAAAGCATGACCAAGAGAGATTACAGTCTCCTCAGTCTCCTAAGTCACCTCTTCATAAAGAAAGTCCTAAACAGTGTCACGATGTGACATGTTTTAATAAGGGTCTTTATATGCTGTTCTCATTAACTAGAAGGTTCTTTGTACTTCATCAACTGGTTAACTAATGGTCATTCTTGAAAACTAAGCTCAAATGCTACCCATCCCATTTGTGAAGTTCTCCTTTCACATCCATTGTGACTTAGATGTTTTTCCATCACTGTGACAGAATATCTGAGGGAAACAAGTTAAAACTTAAGTGTCTATCCTGGTTTTAGGGAGGTCTGTGCTCCTGAGCAGAACGCAAGGGTGGCAGGAGCGTGTTGAAGGGAGGGTGCTCTCCCCGTAATGAACTGGAAGTAGAGGGACAGGAGATCAGGTACAACCTCCCAGTGCACACTACATCAGACCTACTGCTTGAAACTTGGCCCCACCTACCTAAATTTGCAACACCTTTAAAATAGTGCCACCAACTGGGGACCAAGGCTAAGAAGACAGTTCACATGCACACAGATGTTCTGTGTGTCTCCACAGCCACTACATCGTCTTGCTGCACAGTAAATCTAGTATGTATAGTCACTTCTGCAAAAAGACTCAAAGAGAAGGGTATGTTTATAATACACCACTGAAGCCCAGGCTCCCACACACACAGCAACTTACAATAGCTGTGGAATGGAAGACAAAAATGCCTTACTTCACCCAGTAAAAATGCGCCCAAGATTTTTAGTGTACATCAAAGTGCTGGTAATTTTTTATAGCATAATCCTCTGTTAAATTGCCTGGGTGGGAATGCTGCTTAAATCAACTCCACGGAAAGTTATTTGATAAAGCAAAGAACTCTATTATACCACACACATACACACAAATCACCCGGAGTCAACTGTTATTACAAGGTTAGCTCTTAATATTTATACTTGGAATTCATTTGACATACCACTAAAATAAATTTGAGAAGCCATTTTAACATATATAATATATATATATATATATATATATATATATATATATATATTATATATGTTATATATATACACACATATATATTTGCAGTATATATTTGCATAGCAGGTATATAATTAAATTTTAATTATATGTAATTTAATTACATATAATATATTTAATATATAAATTAAATTTAAAACAATTGCCAGAATATTTGCAAATGAGGTAGAAGCCAACACCAGTTCTCTTCTTCTGTGTTTTTGAGCCAGGGTCTTACAACTTTGCCAGAGTTGCTTGACAGCAAGCCTACCACCTGCTTTCCACCCTAGGCTCTATGGTTACAGGCATGCCCTGTCCCACCCAGAGGTTTTGCAGGAGTTCTTGAATCCAAACTCAAGTCCCCATGCTTGCATGGAAAGCCTTTACCTATAAAGCCATCTTCCTATTTCCCCATACACAGACATTTTAGCGAGGATGAAAACATTGTGCTCAAATTTTTGCCTTCAAAATCCCTCTGAGCAATTCTTTAATTACATGAAAGAGATTTTTCTCTCAGCCTCAAGAAGCTTTGTAATCTTATTTAAGGAAACATAAACTCTGACTCCACAGTCATGGTTAGAAAAAAGTAATTCCATATGATTATTAAATTAGAAAAGGTAATTATGTCAGAGGCCAAACTAGCAGAAGGTAATGACAAACTATGAAGTAAGACCCCCTCATGACCTCTCTTTCCCCAGTCAGGTTAATCTTTGACAATAAGAGACAATTCTCCAGGAGGAAGGGTGGATGACTTTCATGGCCACGCAGGGATTCAAATTTCTGGAACTGTCTGAGAATCAAATGATAATTAGGAATTGAAACTTTTTTTTATTTTTATCTTTTAAAGAATCTCACTGGTGTCTTTCTTGGGCCTCTCTCAAGCTGCCCACACCCCTGTCTCTCAGGTCTTCACATTCTTTGTTACCCTTCACATCAGTGGAGCCTCTGGCAGGAGACAAGCAATCTAACAACTGCAGGTACTTCATGTAAATTCTTCACAAGCATAGTTCAGTTACACATGGTCTGGGGGAGTATTCTGGACCTCTCCCAGTCACCTGAGATCTAGGAGAGGCATCTTTCAGCACAGTGGGAAGCCTAGTCGACAGCCCAAGTTAAGTTTCAAGTTACCAGTTGAAAATTTATTAAAAAGAAAAACAAACATGTTGCTTGCAATCAGGACTCAGAATAGTCCTTCTCAGTGAAAACCCTGTCTTTTGACAGGCTGTAACAAAGAAGTTTAATGTAAGGAGTAACACGTCACAAAATTAGTGACTCCCATCCCCTGGCCCTGGCCAGCTCACTCAGGCCATGTGTTTCATGTAGCACCCACAGCAGCCATGGTACCTGATTGTGCTACCACTAGAGGAAATATTTGTCCATGTCAATCACAGGGCTACATACAGGAAAGTGCTGCACACCAAGCCATGTGCTTCCCCCTGAGCAGCAAGGTGAAGTAATCATCTCAAAGCAGTTATTGTTCAAGGACTGCAAAAACTATTAGCCTTGCATGTGTGACGGGTCTGTGACAAGAGCAGCCTGTGTTCCTAAGAACACATCTGAGGAGTCTGCTTGGTGTATTCCTTTTTCCTGCAGATTTTCTTTTCACTTCCCAGAGTTGGTAACTGGCATGGTTAACCCCTCAGCAACCACCTCTCCTTGAGTTTTAGGCCCCAACTCTGAAGCTCATCTGTAACATCAGTTCAGTTGATTTTGTTCATGATATTGTTTCCTATACCACATGCATATGAATAATAGCCGAGATGACACACACCTGAAGACATGTAAACTTACTCCATGAAACACGCAGTATGTCAAGTGATGAGTCCAGATCTCTTCAGCCATACACTTTCATGGCACCGGGACCCTTTCATTGGTCACAACCCTTATTTTCTCCTGCAGCCTCTGCCTTCCATGCCCCTCCCCCAAGCCCCGCAGTTTCTGAGACTGAGCCTCAGAGCGTGTTGCTTTAATAGCCAGGAGAGGAGCAAAATTTCACAACACATTCCTTCAGTCAAGAAGTATGGCAGTTTCATGACCAGATACACACTTGGTACCAGGCAAAGGGTTGAAACATATTTCTTGGTTAATAAATGAATGCCATTTTAACTTTAGTAAGCCTCTGAAGGTCTCTTTGGGTTCCATATTCTTGGAACAAATGCACCAGAGAGCCTGACGCTTTGAATTTGAGTCTGGCAGCATCATTAAACTGCCAAGAATCTCTACCCTCACCTCTCCAGACTTGCTGGTCCTTCTGGAAGGATCTGGATGTGGTCTATGCTTGTCATCCCTTGGGACTAATACTACCTGCAAATAAGTCTGTTATTGGAAGTGAAGCTGTATTTCATCTTCAAATAGTATGACCAATGATCAAACTATGAATTTCATTACATTTATCCTAGTTGGTGATGGCATTTAGCTCCACCTAAGAAGTTCTACAGAAAGAAATGAAAGAATGAAAGTCAGATCAACACAAATAAATACATTTCTATTTCTTTTTGGTTACCTCCTTTTCACCTGGAAAATGAATTATTGCTTTGCATTTTACTCCAAAGTAACCGAGTAGCATTTCCTAAAAATCTGGAATGAAAATAGGCTTTTTGGTCATTCTATAGCTGCTACTTCCTTTCAGTCCTTGTTGGTAAATCTTTGCTTCAGACACCACTAATAGCCAGGTTGATAACTTTATAGTCTATGACTGAATTAAAATCCTAATAGGTACACGGAAAAATAACAATGATTGCAACTTATATCTGGGCAGTGTGAGATAGCCATGTTCAACACACTCTCAAAAGAATGACCAGAGTCCTGTATTCCTCTTGAAAGAAAGGGAGTAGGTGATGGTGAAGACAAAGCTCAGTAGTAGAAGCACAGCTTATGAGTACAGGCTGGGTAGCAGAATGCAGAGCTGGTGATTAAGGCTGAGTAGCAGATAGCACAGCTCACAAGTACAGGCTGGGTAACAGAGTGCAAACTTCAACTGATGTTTGCACAAAAAAGCATCAAAGTAAGTAACATAAGTGACTGCTGTCTTTAGATCTTTTTTTTCCCCAGAAATCTTTGCTTTTCCTCAATATACCATTCAAAATTCAAATATCTAGTACAGACATCACCATAAGTATACTCTTAAGTCATAACCAGCATTTTCTGGAATGGCAGAGATCACACGGTTTCTGACAAAACCCACACTTAGTGGTCTGTGATAGAATCCTTACTTTGTACAGCCCAAGAGAAATCCAAGGATCATCCTCTGTTCAACAACACACAATATCTAGCACATAGCACTTGACATGCTTTTTTTTTTTTTAAATATGTCTCTGGCCCCATCTAAAATGGATTGAGCTTCCATTAAAGACCACATAGCACATTATTCACGGACTGTTTGTTCCCACCTCTGAATGCAGTATCAGAATACTAGTAGACATCTGATAAATATCTTTTGAGTAAATTAAAAAGTGCCTGCATAGAGCATTCAACCCTATGTTCTAGTGTCTTTTGGTACAGGAAAATATTCTGCATGCTACCTAAAGAGAAATTGAAACACCAAGCCAGCCACAAACCTTTTGATCAACAATGGTGACCTGCCTGTAATATGCACTAGAGCAACAGTGGTACAAAGCTTGAGGAAGTAACCAACCAATGTCTGATTTGACTGAAGGCCCACTCCAGGAGATGGAACCTGCACACAACATTGCCTGGATGACCAAGAACCAGAGACTAGACAGACCAGAGACATAGGGTAAAATCAAATAATACTAATCTTAAAACTAAAACAAGAAACAGTGATAAAATGACTTCTAATGATATTTTGCTATACTCATAGATCAGTGTCTTGCTCAGGCATCATCAGAGAAGCTTCCTCCTGCAGCAGATGAGAGCAGATACAGAGACACACAGCCAGACTTTATACAAAGAGTGAGAGACTTTGGTTGACTTAGCTCTAAATGGGATGTCTCCATCAAATCCCTCCCCTCAGGGCTCAGAGAACCCTGCAGAACAGGAGGCAGAAAGAGTGTAAGAGCCAGAGGGGAGGAGGACAGCCAAGAAAGCACAGCCTTCTAAATCAACATGATCAAAGCTCACATGAACTCAGGAGATTGCGGCAGCATGCACAGGCCCAGCATTCGTCTGCACCAGGTCTTCTACATGTGTGTGTTATGTCGTCCACTGTAATGTTTTTACAGGCTTCCCAAATGTGAATGAGTGGCTCTCTGATTCTTGTGTCTTCTCTTGAGCTCTTTTCCTTCTGTTTGTGTGTCTTGTCCAACTTTGATGTGATAGTTTTGGGTTTACCTTATTTTATTTTGTTATATTGTATTACCCTCTCTTAGAAGCCTGTTCTTTTCTAATGGAAGACAGAAAGGAAGTGGATTCGGATGGAAGGGACAATGAGATGGAACTGGGAGGAGTAGAGAGGGGGGACTTGTAATCAGGATGTATTATGTGAGAAAATAATCTATTTTCAATAAAAGGGGGAAAGATAATTCAATTCATGCTGAAAAGAGACAACGATCTTCTGAACGTTCTTTCTAGACCATCTTCAGATCCATTTTAAAATGTACCCAAGAAAAATGTTTTCTCCACAGTGACACTTACGTATAAGTAAAAGAATATATATCTTAGACTTTTTGTTAACATGACCTGATCATGAAATTGCCACAAGACTAATATCTAAAAGGTGGCATGAATTACGAATGTCTAACAGACATGCATCAGAACCCAAGCAGAGCGTGGCACCAGACTCTTACCTTCCTACAGGAGTCACCAGTTCTGGGCCATATCAACCTTTATAGTCTCCATTGTTTTATAAATGCATTTTGAGGGCAGAGGAATTGCCACCATTCTAAACTAAACAATCACCAAGCCATACTATGATCTTCATGGGGAATCATTAAAGGAAAGCTACATGTCGCCTCCACTAAGGGAGTGGCTCTGAGTCATGTACCTATCAGCTTGTCCTGGATTCTAAGGTAAGTCTGAGAACATTCAGTGATTGGGGAATCCTCTTTTATGAACAATCTAATTAGAAAAATTCATGTTAACCTCAGCAGCAGAGTTTCAGTGCTGAGCTAGATTTCCCTGGATGTCTCAAGGGAGAGGGCTGCATCTCGCTTCCTTCATAGCTCCGGGCAGGAACACCTTCTCAGGGAATCCAGGAGCAGTCAGAACTAGCTCAGAGCAAAGAAGTCTTCTTTGTGGTACCAGCTGGAGCACAAGGATTTTCACAGAGCATGGCAGTTGTTTTCTTAGAGACCCACACAGAGAAGTCACAGTAAAGTACAGCAGAGTGTAACCCAATAGACCGCATTAGTGTATATTTGTATGTATAATATATACATGCATATTAGATTATACGCTAATCTAATAGACTAATGTCAGAGGTCAGACTGAAACAGCTAAGGGAAAAAAGACAGTGAAAGCCCAAAAAAAAAAAAAAAAAAAAAAAAAAAAAAAAAAAAAAAAAAAAAAAAACAGCCAAAGATGACAGAATCCAAGCATACCTACATACACACAAGTGTAAATGCACACACTTCCCTGGACACTATACCCAATTCATATGACAGATGTATCCACCACATCTGGAATCTTAAGAATTAAGAGTCCCTTGAATGCCCAGAAGATCTCACATGTTTAGGGACTGGAGGAAGAACGGTGACTCACATGAATAGACTGTGAGAGTCTTTGAGGTAACTCACATTCAAAATCACCTTTGCCCTCCAGTACAACACTGACTCCTCCTCCGTGATCTCTGGTTGTGTTGGCTCTTTAATATGGCCTTCAGGCATCCCCTGTTCTTTCAATAACTGCTGCTCTATCCTCAGCTGCCACCACCCCTTAGGCAAGCAAGCCTCACCATGCTCCCATGCTCCCAAGCTGGGTTATTTGTTTATGGTCTGTACTCCCATAATGCATTTCTTTACACTCAGCCTTGGGTCCTAGTGATGTACTCCCGGGCCTGCCTCCCCTGCTAACCTGTTACCACAAATTTGGCATTTCTTCAGTTTGGAATCAGCATGCATTTTGCCTGGCACTTAAGGCCACTTTGACAAATTCAATAAATAAGCAAGTGAACTGCTTCATTCTGAAAGAAATCATCAATAGTTTCATCAACAGCTCATCACTCAGATCCACCTACCTCACCCCCATCCACCATTCTCCATCCCCTCTCCAAGCACCTCCCCTCCCCGCAGCAGATGAGAGAGAAGACTGGATGGAAAACATCTTAACGTGCTGAACTTTAGACTATTCTTTTTTTTTTTTCTTTTGTAGCAGATAAATAGGTTGAAAACCAAACTGAAGAGAATTAAACCTACTGCAAGGAACAGAAATACAAATCCAAGAAGGACCCACAGAGTGAAAGGCCCTGGAAGCCCAGCTTTGGTTATTTCATCTCTCAATCTCCTCCCAGAAATACAAGGTGTCTTTAGGTAATACTTGATGCCCGTCAGCAGTTGTTACCATAAGCCATAAGCCTAAAATAAACACGTATGCAAAGAGGATGGGCCCAGCAGGGTACAAGGGTCAAAGTGCATGCTTCTAAGTGGTTCTTTGGCTGGGAAGAAGATGGAGTTGCTCAGGATCTCTGGAAATGCTCGAGCATTGGAAAGCCCAGGATCAAGGACAAGGGTAGACAAAGGGCATAACTGGTTCCAGGGAGATTTGGTTATGACTCTGGAACTTCCTTTAGTGGGTTAGCACTTGCTCCTGGAAATAAACAACATGGACTCTAGCTCAGCAGGATACCATAGCTCAGACTGACTGCCGAACAGTGGTACACCCCCAGGTTCCTTTTCCCGTCTACCTCTGAACAGCAACTAAACCTAAAGCCTAGGCTGGGGAGTGGAGGAGATTCCATCCCATTGAAAAGATCTATGCACAAAGTCAAGGCTACTCAGGAACTGGTTTCCAGAAGGAAGAAGTCGTCAGTCAGCTTCCTGAGTGTTTTTGCTTTTGTTTTTTAATATGTAAAGGCATATACTAGATAGTTTAAAGCTTCCAAGAAAAGCTAAGAGTCACAAACAGAAGGAGAAAAAGTTCTTTTATAAAGACACTGCAGGAAGCAGAAAAAATTGCAAAGGAATCATGAGACAAGAGTTTACCATGAAGGGAACATCAGAGAACATTTTTCTTCTTTGAGACAAGTTCTCAAATTCTAGCCTGACTGATGTCAAATTCACAGCAATTTTTCTGCTTCAGCCTTCCCAGTTCTGGAATTACTGGTATAAGACACTATATCTGGCTCTTGTTTTGTATTTTGTCTCCAGTCCCACACCCTGGTAATGGAATGCCCTTAGAGATGGACCCAACAGATTGACATAGCAGTCACCTACTCCAGAATTCCCTAATGTGCTTTAAATCAGGCCTGAAAGCTCACTTGGTTGTCTCTCTATCTTGGTAATGGGGGACCCCAGAATGCTGGACCTCTGCAGAAGAAAAGTCTCTGCATTTACATACTATTTGAGTTTGGGGTATTATTCTTCAGAGAATCATGGGCTCTTACATTTGGGAGCTTGTCCTAGGAGTCACTGGAGACCCCCTGACCCAAATAGTGGAGTGCTTTTCCAATCATAAGTCCAGGCACACAGTTGTCTTTTGTCTTGTCCATATCTGTATTTCTCTTTCAGGTTTAATCATTTCAGGCTTAATCTGGAAGCTGAGAGGAACAAAGTGGGCCCATATTTTGTCACCCAGCCAGGGACAACAGAGGACATTCCCAACCCCATACAAGAAGCTGGAGAACTTGCTAGTTCCATCTGGATTCTGAACTGGCTGTGGCTCTATGAGCCTCCCATGTGCAGGGAGGAAGACTGGCTAACAGAGCCTTTCGGTTTGTTTTTGTCTTCTCAGAAATGTCCTTCTATGAATGTCTGGGTGTATTCTGTTTGTGCTTTTTGTCCTCTCATATAAATTTTTCTTCGATTCCTGGGATGGGATAGGCACAAAGCACCCCACTGGGCTTGGTCCTGAACCATATTAAGGACTTTCACTGAGTCACAGAAGACTTGGGTCCCAGCAAACTAACCATCTTTTGCAGGAATGAATGGCCCACCCATGACCTGAGGAGGGGACTTTTCACCTCCCCATCATTTATACGGTGAAGATTAAGTTTATGAGGCTTGACACCATATATCACCACTTGGCAATAACTGGTCAAGAGCCCCCCTTGTTTGGATGAGACCTTGTTTTGTTACAGGGTCTCGCTGCTCCCCACCCTTCTTCCTCTAAAGGAAGATCAGCCTCGGGGCCCAGTCTTGTTCCCCCTTTCTGCTTCCAAGGAGGACCTCTGTCCCCCTCCTTATGTTCCTGCTCCTGCTGCCTATTGGCCCAGCCAGTGCAGGCAGAGGGAGGAGCAGCCTCTGACTCCCCTGAATCTCCTGACTCCACTTGGAATCTACCTCACACTCAGGCCTGTACTGCCCAGAGAGCCAATTCTATACCCCTCTGGGCTATGAGACCCCCAGATGCCCAGGAGAGACAGTTCATGACATATGTCATTTGCCAATAATGATCTTTACAATTGGAAGTTGCAGAACTCCCCAGTTTTAGAAAGACCATCAGCTCTCTCAGGTCTTCTAGATTCAATCATGCTGACTCACCAGTCCACCTGGGATGACTGTCAGGAATGGCTTCTTCAAGACAGAGGAGAGAGGATGTGGGAACAGCCTGGAAATTAGTTCTGTGAGTAAATGGGCTTCCCACTCAAGTTCAGGCTGATATAGATGCAGCCTTTCCTTTGATTTGACTCGACTGCTCTGGGAAAGGCTCTGAGTCTACCTCCAGATTCTGATGGGGGGGCCTCTGATAGGCCTCCAGATGGCCCATACATTTATCTAAGGTAAGCCAAGTGATGCAGGGAAAGAATGAGAGCCCCAGAGAATATCTAGAAAGACTTTTTGAAGTCTAGGATCTACACTCCTTTTGACCCAGAAGCCAGAGAGCACCAGTCAGTCAACTGTGAACATGGCTTTTGTTAACCAAACTGCCCTAGCATCCTTTGGAAGGTTCAGCCACTAAATAGCTTTGTGAATAGTACCAAAAATCCAACTTCTATTTGCCTTTGAATGGCAAGACTTGGAGAGAGGCTTCGAGGGACAACTGACTTGGATGAGTACTGGCAGACCTACCCCCAGATAACTGTGCTCCAGTATGGATTGTGAGCCCCCGAATGGAGACATGCCAGGAGCCCACATGAGACCTGCTACAGGAGCTGAGTCAACTGGGCTACTGAGTGTCTGCTAAGAATGGCCCAGCTTTGTCAACTGAGGTCACCTATCTTGGGTACATATCAAGGGGGAGATAGCCAACTCATGCTATCAGATGCCCAGAAGCAAACCATTCTAGGCATCCAGTCCTATAAAACCTGAAGGCAAGTGCAGGAATTTCTGGGATCTGCCAGTTTTGTAGAATTTGGGTACTAG